>NC_081390.1:26353287-26653287 GCF_030684315.1 Stegostoma tigrinum | reverse complement strand
AGTTGGGGTGGGTAATGTCCAGTCGGAGGCTGGGATGGGGGAAGGCCTGTCTGAGGCTGTCCAGACAGTGGTGGTCCATGCATTGCTGGGGGTCTTGGTACCCCAGGTGGAGGAGGGAGAGCTGAGCCAGTCAAACCTGTAGATGTGGGAGGCGAGGTGAAAGTTGACACTGGGACTGGTTGCCCAGGAAAGGGATGTTGGGGAAGGTTACCACCCTGAGGCACGCTTGAGGGAATATTCTGTAGTGGAGTAGCATATTGCGTGTACGATCCTGGACCAGTGGGCGGAAAAGTTGGTGCTGTTTGATGATGAGAAGCTGGTGGTCCTGTGAACAAAAGATATCACTGTCAACGGCAATCCCACAGAAGTAATTCTCAAATCAGACAGGTGCTAAGACAATTGGAAACTGTTCCATAGTTCTGTAATTTACAGCTTCTATCTTTAGGCAAATACACGTTGCTTGCATTAGCCAAGAAACAGCAATGTGTGTATTTTCAGCAGAATTTGAAGCCTGATAATGTAGCAGAAATTGCTCATTGTACCAATAATTAGGGAGGTACTTTTTTTAAAAAACTTAAATGTCGCTGTTTTAGAACAGAGATGAGGATGTTTTATTCAAGCCAGCTATGCAACTTTGGAACTCTGTCAGAAAGTGTTGAGGCAGGGTCATTGGATATTTTCAAAGCAGCAGCAGATAGATTCTTGTTTGACAGGGGAAACCGAGGGTTGTCTGGATAGATGGATAGAAATCTGCAATTTGCAACAGATATTTGTGACCATATTAAATGGCAGAATAGCCTTGAGGGGATTAAACAGCCTGTTGAGTTTGCTCCACCGTTTAAATCCAGTTGAGGCTGATTGAACACTTCAATACCTTTTATGCACACCATCCATTAAGTCATCGGTAATCAGAAATTTAGCAAGCTCTGCTGCAAGTACATCTCCAGTGACTGAGCTTCCACAGCCATCTTGGGTAGAGAATTCCAAAGATCCTCGACATGCAAGGTAAAATCATTTCTCATCTCATCCTAAATAGTACCCCACTTATTTTTAAAATTGTGTCCCCGGTTCTAGACTCCCCAACCAGAGAAACATCTTTCCTGCAACTACCCCGTCTATCCCTTTAATACTTGATATGTTTCAATCAGATCATTCTCATTCTTCCAAACTCTAGGAAATACATACTCAGTTTGCCCAATCTCTCTTCATTTAACATCCTCCTGATCACAAACCTGGTGAGCACTTGTTACACTCCCTCTTTGGTCTCTTTATCTCCCCTGAGATAAAGAGACCCAAACTAAACTATTACAACTGAACAAAGGCTTCACCATTCCTGTACTCAAATTCTACTGCAATAATCAGTAACATTTATTAGACTTCCTAATAGGTTGCTGCACCTGCATGTTTGCCTTCGGTGACTTATTACCTAGGTTACCCAGGCCCCTTTGCACACGTATATTTTCCAACCACTCACCATTTAAGAGACGCTTTGAGCACCTGTTCCCTTGACCAAAAAGTGTACAGCCTCATTTTTTCACATTATATTCCATCTGTCACATTCTTGCCCACATGTCCCTCGACTGATCTAAGGCATACAAATCTGTAATTCCAGGTTTTCTCCTTTGCTCTATTCTTAAATAGTGGGGTGACGTTTGATACCTTCCAATCTGCAGGATGCACTCCAGAATCTACAGAATTTTTGAAGGCAATCACTAGTGCAGCACTGACTAGTCAAAATCCAATTATAAGGAGAGATACCACAAATTCGAGTTATGCACCCTGGAATTTAGCAAGTTAGGGGAGGACATAATCTAACTTCAAAGGTATTAAGGGAAAACTGATAGATTAGAGCCAAACTATTGCAATTCATTGGCAAGTCTCATGTGAAAGGGCAGTGCCTAAAAATTAAGAACCTCACATTTCACAAGAAAAGTGTGGAACCATTTCTACATATGAAGTTTGCAAGTTTAAAACATTGGCACAAACCTCAAATAAAACGAGATTTTTTTTCATTCACTTGTGGGATGTGGACATCGCTGGTTGGCCAGTATTTGTACTGACTGTCCCAAGTTGTCCTTGAGAAGATGGTGGTGAGCTGCCTTTTTGAGCCACTGTAGTCCTTATATTGTAGGGTGGCCCACAATGCCCTTGGGAAGGATTCTAGGATTTTAACCCAACAACAGCGAAAGAATGGTGATAAATTTACAAGTCAGGATGGTGAGTGCCTTAGGTGGGAATTTGAAGGTGGTGTTTCCATATATCTGTTGCTCTTACCCTTCTGGATGAAAGAAGTAATGGGTTTGAAAGGAGCAATCTGAAGATCTTCAGTGAATTTCGGCAGTACATCTTAGCGGATGGCACACACTGCTGGTAATGAGAGTCAGTGTCGGAGAGAGTGGATGTTTGTCAATGTGGTGCCAATCAAGTGGGCTGCTTTGTCCTGAATAATGTCACGCCTCTTGAGTGTTGTTGGAGTGGCACCCATTCAGGCAAGTGGGATGTATTCCATCACAAAGAAATCACACTATTATGGGGAGGGAGTAAAATCTCACCAATGAAGGAACTGGTTAAGAGGCTTTGAGCTGAAAGTTAAGTGACTTTCATATGATGAAAGGTGGCTTTCAAAGTGGTGATAGTGAATTCATACACAAACATTTTCTTGAGAGCTCACAAGTAACAACTGAACTCCAAATCACATTAATCTTCTGTCTATAGTTCAAAGTAATAACAATGAGCACTGCACAAACATCAGTTGTCTTGTGTGTGCCACTCACGTCCATGAAGCCCTGATCTCTACCAGGCCATTACTACCTAGGAATAAGGTAAAATGAGAAATGTGTGTTCTTTAATGTGGAGAGAAAGCTGAAATGTGAACCCAGCCACAACACTCTCACAAACAGTGCTTCATACAGACAAACCTTTGGATACTCTTGAACCTGTGCATTCACAGTCCTCAGAGATACACTATATCAACGGGTGAATTTTTCCAATGGGGAGCAGATCCTTGTCTATTGCTTCTATACAGATGACTGTAAAATGGCATCGGCACAGATCTGCTTCTTAAACAGTGTGAAGAATGAGAGCAAGCGCATGAGTAATATTTAAAAGGGTTGTGATTGAGAAATAACTAGCAACTTGAGGGAAGTAAGAGAAACAGATGAGTGAATTTTTCTAAAAATTTGAGGGCAGATCTGGGAAACAATTGAGATTGTAAATTAATCCATTTGTGGGCTGGACTTGGTCAGAGGAATTCTCAACTTTGGAACATTGTAACCTATTTCTAAGTCAGCCTTTCGTAAAGGATGGCGAGATGAAGTATGGTTAGAATTGACTCATTGGGTGCACTTATATTAAGCATTTGAAACAAATATCCCATTTCTTGTCGTGAGCTTATGTGCTGAGAGTTTTTGGAATGTAGGTTTTTGGATAAAGCAAGCATGAACAATTTGGTTGGGGGTTGGAGGAGGGGTGGAAGACAAATTCAACTACACGCAATCCTAGGAGTTTAACATCACTTACCATAACTCTGACTGGCAGATGGTGGTGCATTATTTGTAGAACCGCTGATCTGCATCGCTGCCATTTGATTTGGTAACTGTTGTGCGTTACTGTGCAGGGGTGCATATTGTTGATATGGCATCGGATGATTACCAGGCATGTATGGTTGAGAGACTGGGAACCTGCAAAAGAACTTTAATCATTAGATTCCTGCATTCACAAGGGATCATTCCAGTACAGTAGGGGAAGGTTAGGTATTGGTCAACAACAAAGCCAAGCCAGCAACATTTTGAGCAATTTCTCTGAACCAAGATGTTCAAACCTCCTCCTTACATCAACTTCTGTGAAGTCTACTGACGTTCTGTAAGAGTGCCCATTACCACATCGTTGTTAATGTAAAAAGTGACTTATACAGCAAGAGTGACCTCAAGCAAAGCAAATATTAAGACAATTAAAGGTGAGCGGTATGAACAAATCTCCTTCAACCTGCTCTACATTTCTGAGTATTTAGAGTCTGTGATGTTACAGGAAGACAGAGGAACTCAGTGGCAAGACACTTCTACAATGAGTTAAGTCATTTGTTTTTTTTTGACTCCCAATCTGTTTAAATGCCAATCTCATTAGGAAAACTTAGCTGGCCGGACACACTCCCGATTTTTGAACATGCTGGAATCATATTAACACAGGATGTCATGTCAGTTAAGGCATCCACTGACAGGTCTAAAACTGCAGCAGTTGCCTCATCAGCACTGAATGAAAATATTCGATACAATAGCTGGATTTTTAAAAAAAATATATAAAAGACAACATTTAGAAGGGGTACTGGTCTTGCAAAGGGAATGGTACAAAAGGGAGAAAAGCTAACAGTCAGCATTTCAGAATCCTGCAGAATTCATAACATTGACTGGTCAGGCTGAAACACTTACGATATTTCACGAGATTTTTTCATGTAATTCTACAAATTAACATCTCAATTTCAAAATCCTTGTGCCTTGTTAAGTCCTCATTGTTTTATAGGTCCTATAGGTACACCATCCCCCAACTATCTCTCACAGCCAACCACCCCTCCTCCAACCCCCAGCCATCCACACACCCAACCATGCCAACCCCTCCCCTTTTCAACGGAAGTGTAATGGGCATGGTCTCTATATTTTGGTCCACTTGCTTTAGGGACATGTCATATACAAACCTTTGTGACTGGTCAGACATTGCAGGACCATTCTGTACATCCCCCTGTCCATACTGGTTGTAGGCTATTGATTGTGCAGCTGTTGAGGGGGGTAATGAGGTTGGGGGGGCACCTGATGCTGTCCTTAATGGTCCTACAAAATATAAGAAAGATACATGAGCATTTTAAATCTCCAATGAGGACTCTATCATCCATAGAATGCACTTGCTTATTCATGGATGTTTTGCTGTCAGCCAAATGCAAACTTTTTTTTTAAATTACGTACAAGTAAAACTAGAAAATTCTAAGAAACAATTCTCAACTCAGATCAGGCAAGTGTGGGTAAAATAGATAAAAATGACTGAAACCAATGTGCAGGTTGATGCTCATTCAGTGAAATGTTAAGAAGAAATCCGGTCATGCAATGTGCCAATTTCCAAAACACTGAATTAGAAGGACACAAACATTTCAGTCTTTCGCGATTTGACTAAAACTTAAAATTATTCATTGCTCCCTCAACTGCTCAGAGGGAATGCCTCCATACTGATTGAGTTGATCCTGTCCATAACTGAATTTCTTGGGGAAGCTGTATCTCTGACCTAGCAACAGCAAGTGTATGAGGCAGCAAATAAGATGGTTGTGGTAGGAAAAAGGAACATAAGCACATCATTCAGTCCAATGAACCCATCCTGCCATTTTAGGTCTTGGCTGACCATTATCTTAATGCTGTTTTCCCACACTATTTCCATTTCCCTTCAAGTCATTAGTCTCCAGAAACTAATCAATTTCTGTCTTGGACCTGATGAATGATTGAGCTTTTGACTGCCATACAGCAGTTCGCAGATGTCAGCTTTAGGCGAGGCCAGAATTGGACTAGTTGAAGGAAGGCAGCAAGATCAGAGTCAAGTTGACTTGTAGATAACGGACAATAATTGATCGTCAATAAACTGATGACCAGGCTTTATGTTAGATAGAAAGAACGACAACTGACGTGGAGCTGATGGTTTTACAACATCATGGAAACAGAAATCCAATTAAGTCCACAAGTTTCATTCTCTGAAGATGCACTGTACAAAGGATTTAAGAATCTAAAGCTAATGATGTACTATGAAAAATTAATGATGCTGTAGAAACATTGAGAAACTTCACTCATCTCCTGTTGAAATATTAAACAGTGAAATGCCCAGCACCAGTAAAATTAACTAAAACAAAACTGAAACTTGAGAAACTTGTTTCGTTCTCCAATGAGGATGATTCTTAAACTGAAAAACTTCTCTTTCCAAATGAGGCAATTCTCATACAGAAACTCGAATGAGCAAAAATTAGTGCTTCCTTCAAAAGTGGTGGAATATACATAGTGCAACTTTGAGACACCTGACTTTCAAATGCAACTCCAAACAAAGGTCACAGATGGAGAAAAGCATGAAGCCATGGGTTTGTAATTTCCAGTTCACTGGAAACATAAGGTTATCCTGAAAAAGAAAGACTTGTGTTTCGAGCAGCTTACGTCCACAAACCTGTTTGTTTTTTAACCACTGCAAATTTGATGGCCCAAGTGCCATCTTCCATGCTGTAGGACTCTATGGCTCTATCTTTTTAAGCAGACAGATTTTGTTCAGCAAACACAAGAGAAAATAACATGATCCACACCCACCATCCCTAAACCTAAATACAGTGTGACACGGTGGCTCAGTCATTAGTACTGTTGCCTCTCTGCCAGGGTCTCTGGTTTGATTCCAGTCTTGGGCAGCCACCTATGAAGAGATTGCACATTCTCCCCGTGGGTTTCCCTCCTGGTGCTCCAGTTTCCTCCCACAGTCCAGTTATGTGCAGGTTGAGATGGATTGGAGATGATAAATTGCCTACAGCGTCCAGGGGTGTGAAGACAAGGTGGATTAGCCATGTGAAATGAAGGGCTGCAGAGATAGGGGAGTGAGTGAGTTTGGGTGCGATACCTTTTGGTGGGTCACTGTTGACACGACGGGCCGAATGACCTCCTTTCACACTGCAGGGATTCTATGAAATTGCTATGTTACTTCGGTTGATTCTTTACTCTAGTTTATGCTTCATATTGTGTCGTTCATTTGCTGTTTTGTCAATCTTCTGTAAAGGTTTTAAAATCAAATTTTACTGTAGTACAGCGACTGATCAGCTTCTACTAAAAAGATTGTTTCAGTGGAAGAAGGCTGATTTGTTTTGTTTGAAACTTTAACATGTATTTTATTCCAAATCATTTCATACCTCCTTCTGATATTCACCAATCTGCCTGAGAGCCAGACTTGGTCAAGTTTATCGCCAGGCTTTCATGTGCAACTCAGAGTAATGGGATTGTACAGGTCAACAGACAATAGGTGCAGTAGGCCATTCAGCCCTTCGAGCCAGAACCACCATTCAATATGATCATGGCTGATCATCCACAATCAGTACCCTGTTCCTGCCTTATCCCCATAACCCTTGATTCCACTATCTTTAAGAGCTCTATCTATCTCTTTCTTGAAAGTATCCAGAGACTTGGCCTCCACTGCTTTCTGGGGCAGAGCATTCCATATATCCACCACTCTCTGGGTGAAGAAGTTTTTCCTCAACTCTGTTCTAAATGCCTACCTCTTATTTTTAAACTGTGTCCTCTGGTTCTGGACTCACCCATCAGCAAAAACATGCTTCCTGCCTCCACAGTGTCTAATCTCTTAATAATCTTATACGTCTCAATCAGATCCCCTCTCATCCTTCTAAACTCAACTGTATACAAGCCCAGTCGCTCCAATCTTTCAACATATGATAGTCCCACCATTCTGGGAATTGACCTCGTGAACCTACGCTGCACTCCCTCAATAGCAAGAATGTCCTTCCTCAAGTGTGGAGAGCAAAACTGCGCACAATACTCCAGGTGCGGTCTCACCAGGGCCCTGTACAGCTGCAGAAGGACCTCTTTGCTCTTTTACTCAATTCCTCTTGTAATGAAGGCCAGCATGCCATTAGCTTTCTTCACTGCCTGCTGTACCTGCATGCTTGCTTTCATTGACTGTCGGTGCGGGAAAATTGAACTACGTAGATGAGAACATAGCAGTGTGAACCAAGATGTTTGGAACAATCGTATTTCGTACCTTCTAGATGGTTATAATACCCACCTTGTGCAACAGCAGTTGGTTGGTAACCTTGAACAGGTCCATTATATGGTCCATATTGAGAGGTTGGAACACCTGCCGTATGCTGACTGTTGTATCCGAACTGTTGGTACCCTTGGTAACCAGGTTGGGGCTGCCCATAAGATGCCATGTGACCCTGTTGATTCATCCTTATTTAACCAAGTTCATCCCCAAACTGGTCTTACCTGAAATTAAAACAATGATAACATTTGTAATCAGAACATAAAATTTTCATGTCAAACTTTGGTGGTGTCCATTACAATAGCTGCTTACATTCTTAGGCAATGAGGTATTGAACAAAAGCACTTTAAACTCTGCCTGTAAGAAACTTCAAGGGAACATCATTAGTAAAAGGCCTTGCACAGCAAAGACAAATCTCAAAAGCAGACCCTTTGAAATTGAATTAAAATGCTCAAATAATGCATAAAGAAGCAATTTTATCTCTGTACCCAGAAATGTACTTTGTCAGTTCGAACTCTGATCCAACTTAACTTCCTGCCCTGTACCCAACTATCAAAAAGACCATTCCTTTGCATCCCTCGAACGTTGCTGTCTGTTGGTCGAGGTAGTGATAGCCTCTCTCGCCATTGAAACGACAGAACAAGCCTTCGCTGCTCCTATCAACTCTACCATCAAGAATTTCTTCATTGCCATTCCTACTTCCAACCTTCACAAGTTACAAATCATTTGCCATCTGCACTGCATTTCTCGTGTCCTCTGCAAACTCCATACATCAAAACTTCCACTTGTAGATCAGTCGTCTTATTTCATCCCACTATATTGATATTAAATTTTACGCCCCATAGGTAACATTCAATCTTATAATACTAAGCTATTCCTTGTTCTTTTATTGATCACATGAGCAGATGTTCAACCCCAGTCCTCTGTTTTGCCACTTTACTACCCACATTAAAAGATATTAACCTAAGCCCATAGTCTTAAGAGTTAAGTGCTATATTCTTCTCGTAACCAAGATCGCAAAAGAAATTTCAGCCACTATCTTATTGCTTTCTGTAGAATCTTTTGTGCAAATTAACTGTGTGTTTCTTACATTATTACAATCGTGACCAACTTCAAAAATGTATTTCACTGGCAACAAAGTTCTGAGAATCATTCAGGAGTTTGTACAAGTTGCTTTACAACTGCAAAACTGAACTGGAAATGAATTTCACTCTTGCTTTCCATTCAATTTGAGCATCCTGTAATCTGACAGTCTCACCCATCTTCACACCAACTGTACAGAGTAGCAAAACAATTTTCATTATAGCTCCAAGTAAATTTTAAAATTAGAATACGAGAAAACTAGCATGTAGGCAGGTTACCCCTTAAACCTTCATTCTTATGTACTTTGTAGACACAAATGGGCAGCCAGTCTGAATATACAAAATCACAAATTTCAAATAACTAAATTAGTTGCAAGATAGAATGACAAAAATAAAGTCAGTTACATCAATGCTTAATGTCTTAGGACTGAACCAAAAATAAACATCAATATGAAAATTGTAGCATTTCCATGGATACAAGTTGTTAACAATTGACTGGGTTACTGGGCTGTCTCTAAACCAGCCGCAATAGAAGTTCACTGAAAGGCAATACGACACAAAAATCCTGAGCAAAATTGTTTACCATGACAGCGACACTGAAGGCATGTCCAACACTAATTGAGATGAGTGAACTTGGGGCAGACTGGGAATTAGGCCATAGAATATAGAGGCACAAGTGATTCATTCAGATCTAGCAAGACTGTTCTGCCATTAAATGAGATCATGGTTGCTTTAATAATGGCGGCTTAGAGGTTAGCACTGCTGCCTCACAGCACCAGGAACCCGGGTTCAATTCCAGCTTTGGGTGAATGTGTGTGGAGTTCTCCCCATGTCTGCGTGGATTTCCTCCAAGTGATCCAATTTCCTCCTACACTTCAAAGATTGCAGGTTAAGTGGATAGGGCATGCTAAATTGCTCCTCGTGTCTAGGGTGGGAAATGCAGGGATGGGGTAGAGGGTAGGTTTGGGTGGAATTCTCTTCCGAGTTCAGTGTGGACTCGGTGTGCCAAATGGCTCACTTCCACACTATAGGGATTCTACAATAAAAAATTCAGTTCCACCTTCCTGCTATTTCCGCCCACTCTAAATTTCCTTACATTCAAATCGGATTGGCTATGCTAAATTGCCCGCAGTGTTGAGGGATGTATAGATCAGGTGGGGTGTGTGTCTGGGTGGGATGCTCCAAGGTTCGGTTGTGGACTTGTTTGGCCGAAGGGCCTGTTTCCACACTGTAGGGATTCTATAAAAATAAGTATCTCAGCCTCAAAAATACTCAACTGCCCAGATCTGACAGCCCTCTGTAGTAAAGAAGTCTACATATGCACAAGCCTCGTAGAAAACATGGTCCTAATTCTGATTTCTGTCTTAAGTTTAAAGTTAACTAATCCACCTCAGGTACTGCAACCAAACTAATTCAGCTAATGCAGGTAGGAGAGCATGAGGTACTTTCTGCAGCATGAGCAAAGGTAATTGGGACTCGGAGGCAGATACTCCCAACTACTGAGTTTACCAATGGAGTAAATGCCTCCAGGACACAGATTGAAATGATCTAGTTTTGGTTCAGATCTATGTCAATTCAAAAAGTTCTGAAGCACAATGCTAAAAAGAGCCAAGAAGCAGTCTCATTGTCATGTTTAATAATTATCCCTCAGCCAACACCACTCAAAAGATTATCTGGTGATTCATCCATAGGTTTTACAGGGTGCTGGCTGTGTAGAAATTGCCTGCAATGCTTCCTACAATGAAACAGTGGCTACACATCTTACTTGGCTGTAATATACTTTGAGGTATCCTGTGACTGCGAAAGGTGTCAGGCAAAATACAAGCTGTGAACAGGAAAGTGAAATGTAGAATAAATGGAGAAGAAAAAAACAGCAGGTTCTCATGTTCTCAACATGACTGATCAAAGGACATGATTTGGATTACATTTACCCTCACACAAACAAGTCAGTCACATTATCTCAGTAACAAAGCTACTTGTCATTTATGAAGGAACAAATCCACTGCAGCAATGCATCACCCTCCAGCTAGTACAGGTAAATTCTTGAGCTGGCTCTCCATGTGGGAAACCAGCCATCAGCTGACTCAGGGAACAAGTAAACATCTAACACCATCTCCAATGAGGTTTACATCAACATCGTTAGTCTACTATTAAAACAAAATGGCCTCACACCAAGCAATATAATATAATAAAATGTGAGGCTGGATGAACACAGCAGGCCAAGCAGCATCTCAGGAGCACAAAAGCTGACATTTCGGGCCTAGACCCTTCATCAGAGAGGGGGATGGGGAGAGGGTTCTGGAATAAATAGGGAGAGAGGGGGAGGCAGACGGAAGATGGAGAGAAGATAGGTGGAGAGAGTATAGGTGGGGAGGTAGGGAGGGGATAGGTCAGTCCAGGGAAGACGGACAGGTCAACGAGGTGGGATGAGGTTAGTAGGTAGATGGGGGTGCGGCTTGGGGTGGGAAGAAGGGATGGGTGAGAGGAAGAACCGGTTAGGGAGGCAGAGACAGGTTGGACTGGTTTTGGGATGCAGTGGGTGGAGGGGAAGAGCTGGGCTGGTTGTGTGGTGCAGTGGGGGGAGGGGACGAACTGGGCTGGTTTAGGGATGCAGTAGGGGAAGGGGAGATTTTGAAACTGGTGAAGTCCACATTGATACCATTAGGCTGCAGGGTTCCCAGGCGGAATATGAGTTTCTGTTCCTGCAACCTACGGGTGGCATCATTGTGGCACTGCAGGAGGCCCATGATGGACATGTCATCTAAAGAATGGGACGGGGAGTGGAAATGGTTTGCGACTGGGAGGTGCAGTTGTTTGTTGCGAATTGAGCGGAGGTGTTCTGCAAAGCGGTCTCCAAGCCTCCGCTTGGTTTCCCCAATGTAGAGGTAGCCACACCGGGTACAGTGGATGCAGTATACCACATTAAGCAGAGGTTCACCTGCACATCTGCCAATGTGGAATGTCATCTTGGGGCCTGGGATAGGGGTGAGGGAGGAGATGTGGAGGCAAGTGTAGCATTTCCTGTGGTTGCAGGGGAAGGTGCCAGGTGTGGTGGGGTTGGAGGGCAGTGTGGAGCGAACAAGGGAGTCATGGAGAGATTGGTCTCTCCGGAAAGCAGACAGGGGTGGGGATGGAAAAATGTCTTGGGTGGTGGGGTCGGATTGTAGATGGCGTAAGTGTCGGAGGATGATGCGTTGTATCCAGAGGTTGGTGGGGTGGTGTGTGAGAACGAGGGGGATCCTCTTTGGGCGGTTGTGGCGGGGGCGGGGTGTGAGGGATGTGTTGCGGGAAATGCGGGAGACGCGGTCAAGGGCGTTCTCGATCACTGTGGGGGGAAAGTTGCGGTCCTTGAAGAACTTGGACATCTGGGATGTGCGGGAGTGGAACGTCTTATCGTGGGAGCAGATGCGGCGGAGGCGGAGGAATTGGGAATAGGGGATAGAATTTTTGCAGGAGGGTGGGTGGGATGAGTTGTATTCTAGGTAGCTGTGGGAGTCGGTGGGCTTGAAATGGACATCAGTTACAAGCTGGTTGCCTGAGATGGAGACTGAGAGGTCCAGGAAGGTGAGGGATGTGATGGAGATGGCCCAGGTGAACTGAAGGTTGAGGTGGAAGGTGTTGGTGAAGTGGATGAACTGTTCGAGCTCCTCTGGGGAGCAAGAGGCAGCGCCGATACAGTCATCAATGTAACGGAGGAACAGGTGGGGTTTGGGGCCTGTGTAGGCGCGCAAGAGGGGCTGTTCCACGTAACCTACAAAGAGGCAGGCATAGCTGGGGCCCATGCGGGTGCCCATGGCCACCCCCTTAGTCTGTAGGAAGTGGGAGGAGTCAAAAGAGAAGTTGTTGAGGGTGAGGACGAGCTCGGCTAGGCGGATGAGGGTGTCCGTGGAGGGGGACTGGTCGGGCCTGCGGGACAGGAAGAAGCAGAGGGCCTTGAGGCCATCTGCATGCGGAATGCAGGTGTATAGGGACTGGACGTCCATGGTGAAGATGAGGTGTTGGGGGCCAGGGAATTGGAAGTCCTGGAGGAGGTGGAGGGCGTGGGTGGTGTCACGGACGTAGGTGGGGAGTTCCTGGACCAAAGGGGAGAAAATGGAGTCCAGATAGGTGGAGATGAGTTCGGTGGGGCAGGAGCAGGCTGAGACGATGGGTCGACCAGGGCAGGCAGGTTTGTGGATTTTGGGAAGGAGATAGAAACGGGCCGTGCGGGGTTGGGGAACAATGAGGTTGGAGGCTGTGGGTGGGAGGTCCCCTGCGGTGATGAGGTCATGAATGGTGTTGGAGATGATGGTTTGGTGCTCGGGTGTGGGGTCATGATCGAGGGGGCGGTAGGAGGTGGTGTCGGAGAGTTGGCGTCTGGCCTCGGCAATGTAGAGGTCAGTGCGCCATACTACCACTGCGCCACCCTTGTCTGCGGGTTTGATGGTGAGGTTGGGGTTGGAGCGGAGGGAACGGAGGGCTGCCCGTTCTGCGGGGGAGAGGTTGGAGTGGGCGAGAGGGGTGGAGAGGTTGAGGCAGTTAATGTCTTGACGGCAGTTGGAGATGAAGAGGTCGAGGGAGGGTAGGAGGCCTGGGGGTGGTGCTAAGCCAAGCATTTCAGCTGTAATTACAGCACCATAATTGTGAAACAAAGAATATGCCAGTTCACTGCACAGCAAGAGTCCATTATAATACAGGCAAACACCACCGAGTCTGTAATGTAATCGCAGACCCACAACAATGTAGTCGACTCTTAAGTGCCCTCTGGGCAATTAGGGATGGATAATAAATGCCAGTTCAACCAGTGACATCCACATCTCTTAAATTACACAGTTGAGGAGCTCAGTTACAAATACTCTCGAAATTGCTCATACTGTTCTCTTCACATTGCTGTTTATAAGTTTTGTAAAAGAATAAGCAGTGCTACAAACATTAAAAATGTCAAAAAAGTTTTTAAAAAGGTTTCATTGCATAGCCACCAAAATGTTTAGAAATGGAGTCAGGAGATGGCGATCATAAATTGAAGACCTTGGCTGCCCTGTACTCAAGCAGATGCAGCGTTCAAAACACGAGTCATTCTCTTACTTTGTACCCAAGGCTGAAGTGAAACTGATTTCCACCATATGAAAGCAGCAATGGTTACCTGCAAGGCACTCAGCTGTTCACTTAGCAGCATAGATGATCACTAAGTGTTTCCAAAACCCTCAAAGTGTTCTGGCCAAACAATCATCTTTAACTTGGGAGCTGATTAAATGTTCTGTTCAGTGCAGACATGACAGGATAATTAACCTGCATAGCTTCGAAGACTTGTGAGCAAAAAATTGATTTCACGAGTGAACGGTCACTTTACGCCAAACTGCTGCTTAATATCTGACTCTATCCATTAATTTGAAGATGAAATCTATATTCAAGACTCGGTGTAAGCTCCACAAATTTCAAAAGTTACACAAATCAGGTACTGCTGGACGATGACAATGATTTCGATCACTTCATATTCTGAGTAGCAATCTTGCAGATGTTTACAATAAAATAAGTTGTCAAATTTCCAGGTTGAGTTTTATAAGTTACACAGATAAAAAGAGCACTTTATCAATGATGTTCAGAGTGCACAAGCAACCTTGGAAACTTTTGGCATTACTGCAAGTACATACCAAAGCGAAACTGAACCATGCCACCTCAATAGAAACAAACAAGTCAAACTTGTAGCATAATTAAGGATGTTGAAAGTTTGTGATTAGTCGATCAGTGAATTGCAAGCTTCAGAATAACCCTTGTCCTGTGGCACAGTAAAAGGAGAAAGAACTTGATAACATTATCTAAGATTTAGACATCAGTTTGAGGATATCAGAATCTAAGTTAATCCTATCATACTTTGTAAGTTAGCTTGGTTTTAACAGATCCACTGCCCAAGTGCCAAAACCAGAAACAAACCTTCACCTCAGCTACAAAGACTGATGGAGGGAGATACTTGAATATTCAACCCATGGATCCTGACAATGTCCCTAAACCATCACTGGCCTTTTGAAGATGCATACAGCCAGAATATAATGGCAATAATTCTGATACAGTCTTAGGTGCAAAACCTCAAAATATATAATTCTAGCTTTCATGAATTTAATATGTTTTTAATGACTAACAACCACCTTTTGCAGACATACAGCCAAGATGAGGTTCAGAATTTGATTCCTGTTTGAATAACATTCAAAAATGCTGTAACAAATAAAGCATAAATTACTTCTCATTTTTTGCATGCTCAGTTTAGAAAACCATGTTAGTAATAAATCATGAACCTGATCAACAAAGGCAGTAGAGAAAACCTAGTGATTGTAGTCATTTTATGCTGCTAGAAGCCAGACTTGAACTTCGTGTGCTTACCAATAACTGTGCAATATAGTGTCAGAAACAATGCCCCACACCTCGTCAGCATACTCTCATGCAATTGCAGAAGGTGCAACATTTGCTCATTCAAGCACTCCCTCCTCACCATTCCAGGCTCCAAACACACCTTCCAGGTGAAGCAGCGACTTACTTGCACTTCACTCAAATCCAGTCTATTGTATTTGCTGTTCACAATGTAGCCTCGTATACATTGTGCAGATGAAACACGGAATGGACAACTGCTTTGGGGAACACCTTTGTTCAATTCACAAAAATGACCCTGAGCTTCCAGCTGCCTACTCCCTCAACAGACTATATTTTTTGGCCAACGTTTATGTCTCAGTGAGGCTCAGCGCAAGCTGGAAGATCAGAATCTCATTTTCCACCTGGGGATCCTTAAGCCTTCAGGACTCAATATCAACTTCAATAATTTTAGAACCTGAACACTTTTATCCATGTCCTTTATCCACCCCCACACTCCCGGCCAAGGCCCTGTCATGACAATGGGCTGCTTTCAGCACTGCCAACCCACTGTCACCATTTCTGAAGAAGGGTCTAGGCCTGAAACGTCAGCTTTCCTGCTCTTATGATGCTGCTTGGCCTGCTGCGTTCATCCAGCTCAAAACATTGTTGTCTCTCCACTGTTACCATTATCAGCTTTTCTTTATACCTGGCATACTGTCACCTATTGTTTTCATTGCTCTCTTTGAGGGTTCCATCTCTGCTTTCTGCTCACCACCCACCCAGCATGTAGACCACTTTTTCCCAGCTGCTCTCCGTTCTGAAGTGTCACTGGGTATCAAAACTCTGCTTTTTTCCACAGACACTGCCAGAATCAGAGTTTCTTCAGTTATTTTAGTTTTTGTTTCTCATTTTCATAACCACTGCTCTTTGCTTTATTTATCCAGATTGATATGCTGATCAGAAATTCAACTTCACTGAAATTAAACAGAGGGCTAAAAATGTATTACTATTTTCAAACCTGTCATTCTCAACACCTTTCTGAGACTTGGCAGACTAACACAGTCAATCCAACATCAGTAGAGATGCTTTTGACATTGCCTACAAGTGTGAACACCATACACCTTCTTCAAGTGAAGCAGGGCTATCCCCAGGCCCTTCAAACACAAACTTCCCTGATGTGCTGTCAACAGAATTCAAAGCAAGTCACCTAGTCCCTTCATTCATCATTTTACCACAAATTGTTTTGACTTGGGACTGTTTTCAATCTTATGAAACCTCATATTTAACAAGGTTTCTCACTCCATAGCAGTCAATGCAGCAAGTTAAAAATATGATTACTCGGTCCACTGTACATATAAAAGTGGACAATATATGCCATGTGAAGACTTGGAGGTTCATCCATCATAAACAGCCTTCCTGTTTTACATGCTGAGAGAGAATCTAACTAAAATTATCATTCATTCGTTACCTCAATGCTCAGATTACTGTTTTCAGGATAAGGGTAGCGGAAAGTTGTTTGTGCTTGAAACATGCAAAGATGGACAAGGTATTATTTCAAGGTTTCCTGCAGCATCACTCAGAAGCATCCACAATTTTACTGATTCCTATTAGTAAGGATACAGCTCACTGTTATTCTGTGATTATAATTTTTAAATCCAAGATTCTACCAGCTGCTGAAGCACCTGTCACTGCAATAGCAGAACAGAGTCTCAGCCAGCTTGCTAACTTAAAGTCTACTCTCTTCTGATGTTACACATCGTGCGCCTGGTTTTTGGTGCTTCTCATTCAGTTTTCCTGTACTACTTCTGTGCTACAACAGGGCCACAAGACCATGACTGCAAATTCTCACCGGCACCACTTTTGGCAAGGTCAAGAATTAAGCCATCTTTTCAAATCAAGAAGACAGCAGATTGGCCATTTGTCATATCTCATCTGAAGTAATGGATAGAGTTATGTTCACAGGGAACACATCACTGACTAAACTGAAGCAGATAGACTGCGAAAGTTCAGTCTATCATTCACCTCTAGGAAGTAATTGAAACTTACCTTGCTAATCAACTTTTGCCTACACTGCACTGAGTTTCCAGCAGGTTTTAAAAGACTCACTGACAGGAAACTAAAAACAGGAAAGGTATCAACTCCTTAAGGAAAAACAAGAAACATATCACCCATTTTATTATCTTGGAAAATGTGTTCATCCAGCCTCACATTTTATTATCTTGGAAAACTCCTGAGATGCTGCTTGGCCTGCTGTGTTCATCCAGCCTCACATTTTATTATCTTGGAAAAGCACCACACAACCAGCCCAGCTCTTCCCCCCCACCCACTGCATCCCAAAACCAGTCCAACCTGTCTCTGCCTCCCTAACCGGTTCTTCCTCTCACCCATCCCTTCCTCCCACCCCAAGCCGCACCCCCAGCTACCTACTAACCTCATCCCACCTCCTTGACCTGTCCGTCTTCCCTGGACTGACCTATCCCCTCCCTACCTCCCCACCTACACCCTCTCCACCTATCTTCTTTACTCTCCATCTTCGGTCCGCCTCCCCCTCTCTCCCTATTTATTCCAGTTCCCTCCCCCCATCCCCCTCTCTGATGAAGGGTCTAGGCCCGAAACGTCAGCTTTTGTGCTCCTGAGATGCTGCTTGGCCTGCTGTGTTCATCCAGCCTCACATTTTATTATCAACATATCACCCAGTTTTCCTGAAGGAATCAACTACTTTTGTTAAGGAAACAAGAAATTTAAATTGAAATAAGAACACATTTCACAGTTCTAGGCATGAGGGAGGCAGAAAAGATCACAATTCTGAGCTGAGCAATTCAACACAGTTGACAGGCAAAACAAGACTGAATTACATTTGGTATGACTCTTACAATTGAGCCAAGACACTCAGTCACAACTGTGCAGCAGGATAGGTCACAGAGCCATATCTACACAGCGAGGGAGTCTTTCAGGCTTTAGTTCAGCCATCATTTCTAAGTTGCAACTTAGGGCACCCCATGGTTGTTAAGGGCTATAAAGAAATGCAAAATTGCATTTTACTTCATTATTTTGCAATGACTAACTCTTACCAGGGACTAGAAAAACTTAGCCTCAACTGTTTCCATACTTGTAACAGCACAGTTTGTACTAAGAACACCAAAACAGACTCCAAGGACAGCTGTAATATCATGGACAAGTTAATGTGACTGCCTCGGAGGACAATCTTATATAAACTGATAATAAAATAAGAAAAAACATATTACATTTGTAAGGATTTCTCACAAAAGAAATACTGAGTTTATTTTGGAGAACAAAATTTATTCAAAATTATTTTGTTGCATTTAATGGCCATTAACTTTCCGGATGTCTCAATTAAACAGAAGCGGAATAGGATTAGCCATACAAAAGCTGTGGCTACATGAGCAGGTATGCTCGGAATCTTGCAACAAGTTACTGACCTCTTGACACCCAAAGCCTGTCCACCATCAACCAGTTACAATCAGGAGTAATACTTCCCACAGCTGGATAAGTGAAACTCTAAAAACACTCAAGAAGCTCGGCACTATCCAGGACAAAGCAGCCAGCACAGTAGTAGCAGCGTGTTTTTGTTCTATTCATTTTGTGGCATGTGAGCATTGCTGGCTGACAAGCATTTATTGCCCGGTCCTCGTTCTCCTCAAAGTGGTGGTGAACTGCCTTCTTGAACCACTGCAGTCCACTTCTAGTGTATCATCTCTAAGATGTGCTGCAGTACCTTACCAAGGCTCCTTAGGTAGTATTTTCCATATTCTTGACAAGTAGCATATAAAACGTTAAGAGGAAAACCATCACATGCAGATCCCTTTGAAGCTGCAAACCATAAGTTGCAAACATTTCACTATTCGTTAAGTGTCAGAGTCAAATATCCTGAAACACCTTCTGTAATGGTTCTGTGGGTGTAACTACTCTCAATGAAGTGCAGCAGTTCAAGAAGGTAGCTCATCCTCCGAAGGGCAACTAGGGATGGGCAATAGATGCTGACCCAGTCGGTGAAGCCAACATCTTGTGAATAAATAAAGAAACAAAAAGCAGAGATTACCACAATCAGCTCATTACCTCAACATCCAAATGAAACAGTGGCTTAATAACACGTGTTGCCTAGAATACAACTCCACAGATAGAACAATATTGGCCTCAATTTACAGTGAGAATGCTGGCAGAAATGTCAACATTGACTGTCATTTCTTCACTGAAACTGACAGCAACTTAAAGCATTTACACAGTAACACAGAAATTGTACGTTTCTGATAACGAACCAATGCTATTTTTGTTTCCCAGGCTGCACTGAATTAATCACTGAACTGATGAGAACTTCCACCCTTACACTCTTAGACCTGGCTTTAAAAAATTTCAATACATATTTTAGTAAATGAATTGCAAATTGATGTATTGGGTTTTAAATGATGCATTAAGCACATAATTGCTGTTAAAATCCGTCACTAGTCTTGAACAACTAATGAGATATGTTGGAACAATATCTCCCTTAAAATGAGAAGTCACAATTTTATCTTTTATAAGGTTTATATTTTAGCTTTTAACTTTACTCCTAATGTGTGGTCCAATAATTTATTCAGCACTTCCAATAAAACTCTATCAAAATTGAAAACTCTTGCACTTTGAACTCTATTTGATACCTGGCAGGATACCCCAAAATGACTGGCCCTGCTTAATGACATCACTGCTGCTGACTGTTTAACAGGTTCATAATCTCCTTGAGAAAGGGGACAACTCATGATCTCTGCCATGTGAACAGCAAAGTTACTTTAAATTGACAGCCATTCCTCTCAAAAACAGTTGCCAGATTTACAGATTGCACAACTATGCTGACAAGATTATCTCCAACTCCCACTCCACACTCAGAAGTTTTCATTTTAGCAAAGTAAATTCTGGAAATTCATCCATTTGTGCCCAAAATTTTCCCAAACTCTCTACTTCAAAGCACTCTGCAGCGCTTGTAAGAAAAAAAAGACCAGATTTCTAGATAATATATTAAAAAGAAAGAACATTGTGCGGTGAGTTTGGAAGCAAGATGTTAAAAATGAAATTGCGATAGTCATCACCTACCGTTCACTAATAATTTAGAATACTGCACAACTGTAGCCGATGGTTAATATCTGAATGTTAACATCTGAAACTGGAATGGAGGTAGCCATTCAGCCCTGACTGTTATTTAATCAGATTCTTTTGGCCCTACCTCAACTGGAATCATTCTCCTGTTTCATATCAACTGGTATAAAACATTCAATTGTACCAACATTCAAAGCCCTTGAGAGAATTCAAAATGTTTGATGTGTCAGAAAGTATTTTGATTCCCATGTCAAATTACTTTGCTCTAAACTCATCCCCTTGAGCCCCCTCCAGAGGGAATGATTTTCCAGGAACAAACACTAAATATTTTAAAACTCCTCAATCAGATCACCTCTCAGTCTCAAACTCAAGGTAATGTCAAAGTTTATTTAATGTATCTCTATGATTTAATTCTATGCCCTGATAACAGAGGAAACAGTGCGTGTGGCAAAATAATAAATAAATAATAAAATAACAAATGCCAAAACCACACCAGCACACAGCAATGCACTGCGAAGAGAAAGCAATGACAGCTCAATGAAAAGTAAAAACGAAGACAATGAGTGTATTACAGGGAACAAGCTGGAGGGTACAACATGGAGAAAATACTTAAGTATGACTGGTATTGTGTAATAAGACTGCTTTGAATCATACTGTTGCCAAGGATACCAAGTAGAAACAAAAACACAGCAAGATCATGGATATAAAATTCTGCTTCTTTTAATAACCTCTCTATCGTGCAATTACTAATTTAGCAGACTGATTGTTATCTCAATAAAATGGCTTTTAAAATCACTTCAATCTGGACTACAACAGTTTAAGGTAGCAGTTCACCACTACTTTCAAAGGTGATTGGAGATGGGCAACAAATACTGGACCAGCCAGCAATCGCCACATCCCATGGTAGAATAATAAAATTCTACCTTTGGACAGTGAATTCAGTGAGACTCAGGCTCACGTCTTACATCCTTTCACACTCTACTGATATACATTCCTGACGATCATTTCAACAAGCAGATTGCATGGCTCTTCTATATGATCAGAAAGTGGCAGAAAGTAGTGATTCCGTTCACAATGAATGCCTTAAAAATTACATAAGTTAAAAACAAGCAATTTTTAAATATAGCCTTCTTTGACACATTGATTCAAATTAATTACAATTGGCCAGTGAAAACAGTACAAAGATGACAAAGTGATTCAAATTCTGGCTGAAAGGGGGTGTTCAGGCAGCAAAGCCACAGATACTTTTACTATGAGAGATAATGGGAACTGCAGATGCTGGAGAATCCGAAATAACAAGGTGTGGAGCTGAATGAACACAGCTTTTGTGCTCCTAAGATGCTGCTTGGCCTGCTGTGTTCATCCAGCTCCACACTTTGTTATCTTGGACACTTTTACTATTGTTGGTATTCCAAAACAAACTTTGGGTTAAAATCATAAAATATTAACAATTTGCACTTCACTTGAGGGGAATGTAAACTTGGAAGGGGTTTTAGGAAAAGGCGGCTAAATCGGTGACTTCTGGAACGGCTTTTAGGGTATACGAAAATGTGGCAGGATTTCAGGAGAGAATTGCAAACAGCATGAAGTGACAATTGGAGGCACTGCTGCCAATGGTCCAGAAAGAACAAAGAATCAGCAAGATGTAGAGTGGTAGAGATAGGATAGTTGGGCCGCGACGTGTCCCGCAAATGACAAGAAGTTAAATGTCTTAAAAAGGAAGTTAAATGTCTTAAAAAGAAAATCACAATGCTACTGTACCAAGATCAAATGGCGGTCACAAAAACAACGTGGCAGCACTTCAATAGGTGAAAAAATGTGCAAGAAATTGGAGGGAAGCCAAGTGGAGCGTATCTGTGCAGAAACTGTTGTAGAACTTGACTAGCTATTACCAAAGGTATACCCAGATAAGTCAGAAAGAGACAATGCATGGAACGTTTGGCTCTCTCTGTAGGTGAACCTGGAGGTGGAATGGTAGTCAGTCAGCCTGGCGGTGTCATAACTGAACCTGTCCATCTTTGTAAAAGCCAAAAGACGCAAAACATTAACTCGGAGTTTTCTTCACAGATGCTGCCAGACCTGCTGAGCTTTTCCAGCAACTTCTGTTTTTGCTTTTGCCATCTTCATCACCACCAGAATCGTATTCTGGGTGGAAAGGCCCGGGGTTGACCTTCCCATCCTACTGCCGACTGAGGCTTTTAAGTTGGATCAACAACCACTTAAGACCCCATCTATTCTCACTAGGATTAAGTGACTGGCAGACCCAGGTGTGCCATGTGATACACACAGTGGCTAAATCTCTAAATTAAGCTTAGTCACCTCAGGTGGTGTTCCTTTGATTATTTACCTGTCGCCTGGGTTTTTGCACGATCCTGGGACTCCAGTGGACACTTTTCCTATACTAGCTACATCCTTCCTATAGCATTGCTGACCTCTGATTGACCGGCTGCTGTCAGTTAGTGAGACATCTGCTTCTGGGGACTCTATTTCACCAGAAGGCTGACTACTTGCCTCCCCACTGCCTGACTGGCATGTGGTTTGGTGGGTCTTCCTGAGAAGAGGCAGCACAGGTCTATCATTGGTTCATCACCCAGGAGATCTGAATGTGAGGTTTCAAGGTTAGCTTATTGCTCAGAGCCACCAGTGAAGAAAGACAACACAGTATGGAGCTGGAGGAACACAGGCCAGGCAGCAGAGGAGGGAAGCTGACATTTCGGGTCAGGACCCCTCTTCAGTTGCTGCCTGGCCTGTGTTCCTCCAGCTCCATACTGTTTGTCTCGGACTCCAGTATCTGCAGCTCTTGCTATCTCTGGGTGAAGGAAGATAGCTGTTTTAATTCAACAAAGTATGATATTTAAGAATGCACTGCCTCAAAGGGCAGTGGAAGCAGATTCAGAACAAACTTTCATTAGGGATTTGGATAAATATTTGAAAGGGAATCATGTGCAAGTTGAAGGCGGTGGGGGACAAGAGATTAAATTCATTGTTCTCATTCACAATCTCAGATCAGGCAACAAATCACTTCAAAACCTTAGCTACTGTCAGAAATATTAACCATTAGGAAAGTTCCTAACTACGACTTACCTTGTGGTAAGATGACTAACAAATTTCACTTAGTGGAAGATTCCCTATATGTTCCCTACTTGGTGACTTGAAGTGACAGGTATTGTGCTGGAATTCAAACATTCAGAAAACGTTCACAAACTAACGGATGACAGTAATGGACAATGATCAAACAGCCACAGATTTATACAGACTATGTTATCAATACCCTGAGCATGTCCAATTTAGCTGGAAAGTCACACCTGACCTAATACATTGAGACTGTGCAACTGGCAAAACTTGGCTGCAAAACAATTCAATGAACCAGCCTGCTAAAAGAATTCACCAGTCAATCTATGTGCCAAGTCTAAACTCTCAAGATGGTAAAGAGAATATTAGTGCATCAAGCTGTCACTAGGGTTTTGTTAGAGCTGATCATCGACTATCCATTCCAGTGAGTGAAAACCTTGGTGCAGATTTACAGGAAACCGAACAGGAACAGAAGAAAGCACCTTTCTTTTCAGAAATAAAGTGTAATAAGAACTGTGAGTGTGGGTCAGTGGGTAGTTCTCTTACCAGAGTCAGAAGGTTGTGGGTTCAGTCCCCACTCCAGTCACTTGAGCACAAAATGCAGGCTGACATTCCACCAGTGTGTGGGAAGTGCTGCACTGTTGATGGTGTTATCTTTCTGGTGAATTGCTAAGAGAGGACCCATGTATTCTTTCAAGTGGACTTAAAAAGTTCCATGAGATTCAAAAGCAGAGTTTCTCACTAGAATCCCCAGTCAAATTTATCTTTCAAATAGCATTACTAAGACATCATTTCCTATAATTTAAAGCATTTGAAAAGTTTTCACTTGAGAGAATGACATGCTATATAAATGGAAATCTGTGCTCCAATCACTGGAATGGAATTTGAACACAGAGCCTTCTGGCTCAAACCTAGAGAGATCGATCTCAACACACTGCTTTTTGATTAAAACATGAATATCAAGGAAACTGCACATTCAATGGTCAAGGGTTTAGACTGAGTATTTGAGGGGAACATATCTGAGGGGTAATGTAGTCATGAGGATTAGAGGATTGGTTGTTGTGGGTACAAAATTTCATTCATTGAGTTTGGGGATATGGCAGGAGTGAAGGAGGACTGTAGATCAGAGGAACAGGAAAGTTGATGTTTTGGGTCGGAACCCCTCTCACAACCCTCGGAAAAAACCTTGCCTATTTACCCTATCCATGCTTCTCAAGATTTTATAAACTTCTATTAGGTCACACCTCAGCCTCTGATGCTCCAGAGAGAATAGCTCCAGCTGATACAGCTGCTCCATATAGCTCAAACCCTCTAGCCCTGGCAACATCTTTGTAAACTTTTTCTGAACCCTTGCTAATTTCACATCCTTCCTGCAGGATGGAGACCAGATTTACATGCAATAATCCAAAATGACCAATCCACTATCCAGTACAGCCACAACATGACACCTCAGTCTTATACTCAATGCACTAACAAAAACAAGCATACTAAGCAGCTTCTTCAATATCCTATCCAACTGCAACTCCACTTTCAAGGAACAATAAACCAACACTTCAAGATTTCTTCGTTCAGCAACACACCCCAGGACCTTCCGTAAAGCACCTAAGTCCTGCCCTGATTTGCCTTTCCAAAATGTAGCACCTCACATCTATCTAAACTAAACTTCATCTGCCACAGCTCAGCCCACTGGCCCATCTGTTTTTGGTATTTGGGGTCAGTTATGTTCTGTGGCATTATAAGCATGTTTGAAAGCACAAGTGAAGTCTGAGGAATAAGTGGGGTTCCAGGGATCTTTGGAAAAGCTACTGGTATTGGGTTTTTTTTTCCAGGAACTACAGCATTGCTTTAGGGATAATTGTGATGATTGGGGTTTCCTTGGAGTGTTTTGTGGGTATTGGGCTTTTAAAAGGGGTTCTTGGGGGCAACTGCGGTTTCTGCTGGTTAATGCAGAGCATCGGGGTTATTTTGGCTAAGTGCAGTGTATTGGGATTTTAAAAGAGGTTACTGGGGTGAACAGGGTTGTTAAGGGGTTGATGAAGTGTCTAGGCCAGAAACATCAGCTTTTGTGCTCCTAAGATGCTGCTTGGCCTGCTGTGTTCATCCAGCTCCACACTTTGTTATCTCGGATTCTCCAGCATCTGCAGTTCCCATCATCTCTTGTTAAGGGGTTATTGGGTCTTTAAGGGATTACGGTGGGAGGGTACGGGTGAAGTATTGCGGTGACTGAGGAAAGGGAACAGGATCACAGGAACAGACACACCGCTGCCTGCGGGTGAAGGGGCGGCGGAGGCGGCGCCGGAACCGACAGCTCGGCCTTTCCGCAGGGCCCAGGGTGAGTGAGAGAGGCCGAGGCCCGGAGCTGTGATCAGCCGGCTCCCCTCCTCGCTGGCCCGGCGTCTCCTGGGTGGGTGGGTCGGTTGGTCGGCCAGCCGGCCGGCCAGTCACTGACTCACCGCCTGCAGCCCCGGCCCTCCGCGTCCGTGTATCTCCCAATCTCGGAGCCGCTCCCGGTCTCTCAGAGTCTCCGGCGCTGCCACGTCCTCGGTCACGGCCTCACGCCCTCAACGTAATGACGCACTGGCCCATCGCCCAGGACCCGGATGTCACGGTAGCGCAGGCGCAGTGTAGCCCTGCTCCCTAGGGAGGAGGTTTATTAGTAAGGATCTGTGTGACCCCAGGGAAATTTGGAGACTGCATCACTGAGGGTATTTAAACAGGAGATACAATGACTTTTAGACTTGGGGACAGTTGTGAGCTGGCACTAAACAGGACTTGGGGTAGATCAGCCATGGTCTTACAGAATAATAAAATGAGGCTGGATGAACAGAGCAGGCCCAGCAGCATCTCAGGAGCACAAAAGCTGACATTTCGGGCCTAGACCCTTCATCAGAGAGGGGGATGGGGTGAGGGAACTGGAATAAATAGGGAGAGAGGGGGAGGCGGACCGAAGATGGAGAGTAAAGAAGATAGGTGGAGAGGGTGTAGGTGGGGAGGTAGGGAGGGGATAGGTCAGTCCAGGGAAGACGGACAGGTCAAGGAGGTGGGATGAGGTTAGTAGGTAGGAGATGGAGGTGCGGCTTGGGGTGGGAGGAAGGGATGGGTGAGAGGAAGAACCGGTTAGGGAGGCAGAGACAGGTTGGACTGGTTTTGGGATGCAGTGGGTGGAGGGGAAGAGCTGGGCTGGTTGTGTGGTGCAGTGGGGGGAGGGGACGATCTGGGCTGGTTTAGGGATGCAGTAGGGGAAGGGGAGATTTTGAAACTGGTGAAGTCCACATTGATACCATATGGCTGCAGGGTTCCCAGGCGGAATATGAGTTGCTGTTCCTGCAACCTACGGGTGGCATCATTGTGGCAGTGCAGGAGGCCCATGATGGACACCCACCCACTGCATCCCAAAACCAGTCCAACCTGTCTCTGCCTCCCTAACCGGTTCTTCCTCTCACCCGTCCCTTCCTCCCACCCCAAGCCGCACCCCCAGCTACCTACTAACCTCATCCCACCTCCTTGACCTGTCCGTCTTCCCTGGACTGACCTATCCCCTCCCTACCTCCCCACCTATACTCTCTCCACCTATCTTCTTTACTCTCCATCTTCGGTCCGCCTCCCCCTCTCTCCCTATTTATTCCAGTTCCCTCTCCCCATCCCCCTCTCTGATGAAGGGTCTAGGCCCAAAATGTCAGCTTTTGTGCTCCTGAGATGCTGCTTGACCTGCTGTGTTCATCCAGCCTCACATTTTATTATCTTGGAATTCTCCAGCATCTGCAGTTCCCAAATTCTATGGTCTTACAGAATGCTTGGTCAACTTTGAAGGATTTAATGGCCTCCTCATGCTCTTATTTCTGACGTACTATCTCAGGTCTAACAAATGACTTCTGTACATTCAGTATCATATCTCTTTTTTATTCACCTGCGTCTTATAAGTAAAGCCCAAGACAGCAAATGCTTTGCTGCACTGTCCACCTGCCCTGCCAGTGATTTGCACACAGACCCATTCCGACCCCTTTGCTCCTGTAACATTTTTAGAATCGTGCCCCTCTTGTTATATTGTCTGTCCCAACTAAAATGTATCACCCGACACTTCACATAATGAGTGGCTAGGATCTATGCTGCACTGCCTGAACATAAAGTCTTGAGATGTACAGCATGGAAACAGACCCTTCAGTCCAACATGTTCATGTTGACCAGATATCTTAAATTAATCTAGTCCCACTCAGCAGCATTTGACCCATATCCCTCTAAACCTTTCCTATTCATATTCTTTTTAAATGTTGTAATTGTACCAGCCTCCACAATGTCCAATGGCAGCTCATTCCATACATGCACCACCCTCTGTGTGGAAAAAGTTGCCCTATCAAATCTTTTCTCTCACACCTTAAACCTATGCCCTCTAGTTCTAGGATCCCCTACCTGGGGGAAATGTGGTAAAGCAGGTTTAATCAAGGCATTCCAAAGGGAATTAGGTGGCTATCTGGACAGGAATAATGTGCATGGTTCCAGGGAGAAGAAAGGAGAATGGAAATTGATGAATTGTTTATTTGGAGAGCTAGTGCAGACACAAAGGGCTGAACATTCTTTGCATTGTCAATTATGTGAATGGATACACAGGATCTCCGGGAGAGACTTATAATTCATTCTTTCAGAAGGTGATTCACTTAGTCCCACTAAGGGATATGGGCCAAAGGAAAGTATATAGATTTGGGCCACAGATCAGCCATTATCTCACTGAATGGCCTACTCCTGTTCCTATGCTTTATCGTGGTTCTTCAGTCTAAAAAGTATACATTTCGCATTAGTTTAAACACAATTGGTATTGTTAGAAAAGCAGGCCATCTGGAAAAGCCACAGATAATTTACATGCATTTGGCTCTTTTGGAAAGGTTACTCAAGGCTTATGTCCAATATGCTTTCATGTTAAATTAAATATCATTATTCCTGAGTTCAGCTTATGAAATTGAAAGATCGCTGGCTTCAAGCCACGAGTGGTGGTACTGAGTAAGAAGACTGAAGATTCAAGTCCTAATGAATTCCAGTCCCATTCTGGGAGCACATAAACAAGGCTGGCAATTTAGAACAGTAATGTGGGAACGCTGCATCATCCTTCAATTTAGCTGTAGATATGTATAGCTTCCAACTTACTGAAAATGAAAAGAGAAATGAATCCTTAACATCTGCTTCCCCCTCATACCTTTACATTCATATTGTCTTTTTTTCTCCCACTTTTATTCATTCATGGGATGAGGGTATCAGTGGTTAGGTCAACATTTATTGCCCATGGGACAATTGAGTCAACTGCATTGCTGTGGATCTGGAGTCATATGTAGGCCAGACCAGGTAAGTGCAATAGAAAAAGGACATTAGAGAACCAGATGGGGTTTTGCCCTAACAATCATTCGACTCTTAATTCCACATTTTTTTTTCTTGAATTCCAATTTCACCAGCTGCCATGGCGGGCTTTGAACCCTGGTGTGCCACAACATTAACTGTGTCTCTCAATTAACAGCCCAGTGACAATACCACTTGGCCATCATCTCCCTCTGTAATAGCCTTCCCTTCTGCTTAAAGGTAGAACTTGCACTTGTACAGTGCCTTTTTACTTAATTCATGGAATAAGGAGGTTCCTAGTAAGGCCAGCATTTAGTGTCTGTTCCTAATTAGCATCTTGAATGAACACTTAATTGCTGTTAGGGAACAGTTCCAATTTTTGACAGAACAACAGTAACAAAACAGCAATATAGTTCCAGTTCAGGGTAATGAGTGGCCTGGAGAGGTGATGTTTCCAAGCACTCTCTGCCCTTCTAGATGGTAGAGGTCATAGGTTTGGGAGCTAACAAAGTGCGGGGCTGGATGAACACAGCAGGCCAATCAGCATCTTAGGAACACAAAAGCTGACATTTCAGGCCTAGACCCTTCATCAGAACAGGGGGTTGGGGAGAGGGTTCTGAAATAAATCGGGAGAGATGGATAGCGGAGAAGATAGGTGGAGAGGAGACAGACAAGTTAAAGGGGTGGGGATGGAGCCTGTAGAGGTGAATGAGGTGGGGAGGTAGGGAGGGGATAGGTCAGTCCGGGGAGGACGGACAGATCAAGGGGGTGAGATGAGGTTAGGCAGTAGGAAATGAAGGTGTGGCTTGAGGTGGAAGGAGAGGATAGGTGAGAGGAAGAACAGGTTAGGGAGGCGGGGACAAGCTGGGCTGGTTTTGGGATGCAGTGGGGGGAAGGGGGATTTTGAAGCTTGTGAAATCCACATTGATACCATTGGGCTGCAGGGTTCCCAAGTGGAATATGAGTTGCTGTTCCTGCTACCTTCGGGTGGCATCATTGTGGCACTGCAGGAGGCCCATGATGGACATGTCGTCTGAGGAATGGAAGGGGGAGATGAAATGGTTCGCGACTGGGAGGTGCAGTTGTTTATTGCGAACTGAGCGTGGGTGTTCTGCAAAACGGTCCCCAAGCCTCCGCTTGGTTTCCCCAATGTAGAGGAAGCCACAACAGGTACAGCGGATGCAATCTACCACATTGGCAGATGTGCAGGTGAACATCTGCTTGATGTGGAAAGTCATCTTGGGGCCTGGGATGGGGGGGGGGGGAGGAGGTGTGGGGGCAAGTGTTGGGAGATGCTGACTTTTAACAGCCTCAGCACATCCACACAAAGTGCCATCATTGTTCCAGTTTCATGTCTGATCAGAATGACAACATCACCAACAACTCCTGCAATATTATGAGTCAGCCAAGACTTTACGCTCAAATCTCTGGCTTGAATCAATCAATTGTTTTTTTTACAAATAATGAGATAACAGAGGCATTGTGTTACTTTGCCTATGGTTAGTTTGTGCTCACTCGTTATGGAAATTTCAGATGTCATTTGCGACAAGAAAGGTCAATCTGTTAGAGGAAGGAGTCAGCTGGTGGTTTAAGCAGCATGTCTCTCTGACAGTACTCTGACTGACAGCAGTGATAGTGGCTAATTGCTCACAGGACACACTATGCACAGATAGGGAGACTCATTTGGAAAATAGTTTACTGTCATCAGACTGACATGTTACAGGGCTTTGTGCACATTTAGTCTTGCCTCACTCCAGAGAGAAGCAATGAAATAATGTAGTCTTGCTACATTTGTGTTTAAACCCATGTGGAGGACATGCTGAATGTGTTATCAAAATGTGTTTGAAAACTGTTGCAACCATGGCTGGTGCCAAATGTAAAATATCTGTTAAATTCAACTTTTTTGTTCGATGTGCCTTGTTTATGTAGGTCTTATAAATCCCTGATGTTGATTTAACTGTGGAGAGGTGACTGCATTCCCACCCAGACACTTTTGTGACTGCAAGCTTATTACAATAGGAGAATTAGGCCATTCAGCCTATTAAGCCTGTTCCAGTATTCAATGAAATGCCAGCTGACCTGACAATCCTCAGTTCCACATTCCTCCCATTTCCCCATAACCCTTGATTCCTTTACTGTTTGAAAAGTCTGTGTCGCCTTGGTTATACTTAATGACCCATCTCTATAGCCCTCTGGCGCTGAATGAATCCACAAATTTACTATTTCTCGGAGAGACAAAATTCTTATATACCTCTTTCTTAAGTTGGCGACCTGCTACTTTAAGATTATGCCCTCTGATCCTAGACTTTCCCACAAAGCCTCCTATTTTTATAGAGAGAGCGCTGGATGAACACAGCAGGCCAAGCAGCATCAGACGAGCAGTAAAGCTGACAGTTCTGAAGAAGGGCCCAGACCCAAAAAGCCAGCTTTCCAGCTCCTCTGATGCTGCTTGGCCTGCTGTGTTCATCCAGCTCTACACCTGGTTATCTCAGATTCTCCAGCATTAGTAGTTCGTGCTACCTCTCTCTCCTATTTTTATACTCTATTTCTTTTGAAATAAAGGCCAACATTCTATTTGTCTTCCCTATTACCCACTGAATTTGAATGCTACCTTTTCTGAATTCATGCAGAGGATCCCCCCAAATAGCTTCATTCTCTGAGAATCTCTGCTTGCCAATGAGTGTGCTGTGAATTCACATGCAGTCTCTTGAGCTGATTCTACACATAAATGTCAGTGGTCACACAGTGGCTCAAGCAATTAGATGGAATATAGCACATTTCCCGAATACTTAACTCTGAGCATTGACCTCCTTGTAACTATATCTCTGTAATGGCTATAAGATCATGCCAATTATCTGGTATTTCTGCTGTTAATTCCATCTCCTGCTCCACCAGAGGACTGAACATTCTGGACCATTGCTGCACAACCATCAAAGATACCTACCACTCCATCCCCTAAGGATAATGTCCTTATTTGATGCTCAATTTCTCTCATCATAAAGGTTAGCATTCCATTTGCTTTTTTAATCATTCACTGTATCTGCATACTAACCTTTGGTGACTGATGTGCTTGAACATCTAGATCCTTCTGTACTTTGGAATTCAGCAGTCATTCTCTGCTTAAATAATACTGTGCTTTTCTTCCTGACAATGTGAAAAATTTCACACTTTCCCACATTTTACTCAATCTATCAGATTTTTTTGCACTATACATTTTTTTTGTAGTCTGCATCCTAGTTATGTAATCTTCACATCAATTTTTCCCATAAATGTTTGTGTAATCTGCAAATTTACCCACCATGCTGGAACTGAATGGCCTCTTACTGCACTGTAGGAATTCTATGATTAATTCTATGATCCCCTCATTTAAGTTATTGGTGTAATTTGTAAACAGTTGACAGCCACCCACAGGACTCCACTTGTCAGTCATGTTAGTCTGAAAAGATATTCATGCCATTTATACATCCTGTGTTTGTCTGCTAGCCATTTAATATCTGGTCCATTCTAACTCTGACGTAAGGTATGTGTGATCTAAACATTTTCATATATTTTGTTTCAGTATTTGGATTTTGTACGAGTTCATGTGTGTTTCAGTCTATGTGTCTGAAAGAGTTTAATAGTTGAATTTTAAGTCTTTCTGAAGCCATTATTTAGTATATGCCAGAGAGCATCTGACTGGGGTTTCCTGGAGAGATCATATTAATTTGTTTGTGTTGTGAGAGTTTAAAAATTGGAGAGAGCAAACATTGAAAGGTATTTGCTTACTTTAGCTTTCGACGTGAGGAAAGTTTCTCCTGAAGAAAGAAGTTAGTTCAGAGCAATTAAGTTACCTCAGTATAAGGATTGAAAATTTCAGAGTAGAGATTTTTGCTTAGAATCCTGCAGGGTTTCTTTTAAGTTAAGAAGGTTTAAGCTAAGTTGTGCGAATACTCAAAGAAAAAAGGCTGTCCGAATCTCAAGACCGAAAATTGAAAGAGACAGTTAAGTCAAACCTATAGATGTGAAAGAGAAGGTAAATTGCTCTGTGAAATTGGTCAAGAGTGAACTATACGGTAAGTGGAAAAGCCCTGGGGAAAATTGCTGCCCAGAGAGATCTGGGTGTTCAGGTCCATTGTACCCTGGAGGTGGCAAAGCAGGTTATTAGAGTGTTCAATAAGGCGTACGTTATGCTTTTATTCATCGGAGGGTGTATTGAGTACAAGAGTTGGCAGGTCATGTTACAGTTGTATAGGACTTTGGTTTGACCACATTTGGAATACTACGTACAGTCTGGTCGCCACATTACCAAAAGGATGTGGATGCTTTGGAGAGGGTGCAGAGGACGTTCACCAGGATGTTGCCAGGTATGGAGGGCTCTAGCTACGAAGAGAACTCCACTAGTGCAGCACTCCCTCTCTGCGGTATGAATAGATTAGGATTATTTACATTAGAAAGATGGAGGTTGAGGGAGGACCTGATTGAGGTCTACAAAATCATGAGGGGTATAGACAGGATGGATAGCAAGAAGATTTTTCCCAGAGGTGGGGGCTCAATTACTAGGGGTCATGAAGTTACGGTGAGAGGGCAAGTGTTCAAGGGAGATATGCGTGGAAGGTTCTTTATGCAGATGGGGGTGGGTGCCTGGAACTCGTTGCCAGCAGAGGTGGTAGAGGCAGGCATGATAGCATCATTTAAGATGTATCCAGACAGATACGTGAATGAGCATGGAGCAGAGGGATACAGATCTTTGGAAAATAGGCGACAGGTTTAGACAGAGGATCTGGATCGGCGCAGGCTTGGATGGCCGAGGGGCCCATTCCTGTGCTGTAATTTTCTTTGTTCTTTTGTTCTTTGACCTTTGAATAATAAGCAGTGATGGTGTCAGAACAGATTTGCTATGTATTTTTAAATCTTTCAAATTGGTCTCTGTGTAAGTAGTTTGATTTGTTCTACTTTATCTTGATTTATCTTCTGTAATAAACTTTTATTTTATTGTTGAAACCAAATCTGCAACATTGTGTACTGATCTTACACTGAAAGACAAAAAAAAACAAAATTATCTATTAAACCAGTTTGGGATGTGATTTATGTAGTCATAACAATAGCTGGGGTCACAACACAGAATGTTCCGCCTAACAGCACGAACACACATTTTGCACATTGACCTTTTGTTTGGAACCTATGTGAGGGAGTGCTTTACTGAGGGAATGCTGCGTTGAGGGATGCCATTGCTGAGGGAGTGATGGACCCCTACCAAAGAACTCAACTAAATGAGTAATGTATTGAGGAAGTACTGCACTGAGGACCTTCTGTCATGAAGGAGTGTCATACAGGAGGACTGCCACACTGGGGGGCTACTGAACTCAGAGGGTACCACACTGACGGAGCACTGTACTGAGGGAGTGCTATACTGAGGGAGTGCTATACTGAGGGACTGCACACTGCTTCAGTCATGTCCTGAGTTAGTGCGCACTGATGGAGTTCAGTACAGGGGAAATACCATACTGAGGGCATACTACATTGAGGGAATGCTGCACTGAGGGAGTATCGCACAGATGGAGTGCTGCACTCGTGGAGTTCTGTACTGGGGGAGTACCTCACAGGGGGAGTACCGCACAGATGGAGTGCTGCACGAGTGGAGTTCTGTACTGGGGGAGTACCTCTCTGAGGGAGTGCTGCACTGAGGGAGTATTGCACAGATGGAGTGCTGCACTAGTGGAGTTCTGTACTGGGGGAGTACCTTTCTGAGGGAGTGCTGCACTGAGGGAGTATCGCACAGATGGAGTGCTGCACTCGTGGATTTCTGTACTGGGGGAGTACCTCTCTGAGGGAGAGCTGCTCTGAGGGAGTACCGCACAGATGGAGTGCTGCACTAGTGGAGTTCTGTGCTGGGGGAGTACCTCTCTGAGGGAGAGCTGCACTGAGGGAGTACCGCAGAGAGGGAGTGCTGCACTAGTGGAGTTCTATACTGAGGGAGTACCACTCTGAGGGAGAGCTGCATTGAGGGAGTATCGCACACATGGAGTGCTGCACGAGTGGAGTTCTGTACTGGGGGAGGACCTCTCTGAGGGAGAGCTGCACTAAGGGAGTATCGCACAGATGGAGTGCTGCACTCGTGGAGTTCTGTATGGAGGGCGTACTACATTGAGGGAATGGTGCACTGAGGGAGTACCGCAAAGAGGGAGTGCTGCACTCGTGGAGTTCTGTACTGGGGGAATACTGCATTGAGGGAATGGTGCACTGAGGGAGTACTGCACAGAGGGAGTGCTGCACTAGTGGAGTTCTGTACTGGGGGAGTACCTCTCTGAGGGAGAGCTGCACTGAGGGAGTACTGCACAGATGGAGTGCTGCACTAGTGGAGTTCTGTACTGGGGGAGTACTGCATTGAGGGAATGGTGCACTGAGGGAGTACTGCACAGATGGAGTGCTGCACTAGTGGAGTTCTGTACTGAGGGAGTACCTCTCTGAGGGAGAGCTGCACTGAGGGAGTATCGCACAGAGGGAGTGCTGCACTCGTGGAGTTCTGTACTGGGGGAGTACCCCTCTGAGGGAGTGCTGCACTGAGGGACTATCGCACAGAGGGAGTGCTGCACTAGTGGAGTTCTGTACTGGGGGAGTACCTCCCTGAGGGAGAGCTGCACAGATGGAGTGCTGCACCAGTGGAGTTCTGTACTGGGGGAGTACCTTCTTGAGGGAGTGCTGCACTAGTGGAGTTCTGTACTGGGGGAGTACCTCCCTGAGGGAGAGCTGCACAGATGGAGTGCTGCACTCGTGGAGTTCTGTACTGGAGGACTACCTCCCTGAGGGAGAGCTGCACAGATGGAGTGCTGCACTCGTGGAGTTCTGTACTGGGGGAGTACTACATTGAGGGAATGGTGCACTGTGGGAGTACTGCACAGAGGGAGTGCTGCACTAGTGGAGTTCTGTACTGAGGGAGTACCTCTCTGAGGGAGAGCTGCATTGAGGGAGTACCGCACAGATGGAGTGCTGCACTCGTGGAGTTCTGTACTGAGGGAGTACTACATTGAGGGAATGGTGCACTGTGGGAGTACTGCACAGAGGGAGTGCTGCGCTAGTGGAGTTCTGTACTGAGGGAGTACCTCTCTGAGGGAGAGCTGCATTGAGGGAGTACCGCACAGATGGAGTGCTGCACTAGTGGAGTTCTGTACTGAGGGCGTACTACATTGAGAGAATGATGCACTGATGGGGTACCGCACAGATGGAGTGCTGCACTAGTGGAGTTCTGTGCTGGGGGAGTACCACTCTGAGGGAGAGCTGCATTGAGGGAGTATCGCATACATGGAGTGCTGCACGAGTGGAGTTCTGTACTGGGGGAGGACCTCTCTGAGGGAGAGCTGCACTAAGGGAGTATCGCACAGATGGAGTGCTGCACTAGTGGAGTTCTGTACTGAGGGAGTACTGCATTGAGGGAATGGTGCACTGAGGGAGTACTGCACAGATGGAGTGCTGCACTAGTGGAGTTCTGTACTGGGGGAGTACCCCTCTGAGGGAATGCTGCACTGAGGGACTATCGCACAGAGGGAGTGCTGCACTCGTGGAGTTCTGTACTGGGGGAGTACCCCTCTGAGGGAATGCTGCACTGAGGGACTATCGCACAGAGGGAGTGCTGCACCAGTGGAGTTCTGTACTGGGGGAGTACATCCCTGAGGGAGTGCTGCACTAGTGGAGTTCTGTACTGGGGGAGTACCTCCCTGAGGGAGAGCTGCACAGATGGAGTGCTGCACTCGTGGAGTTCTGTACTGGGGGAGTACTACATAGAGAGAATGATGCACTGATGGGGTACCGCACAGATGGAGTCCTGCACTAGTGGAGTTCTGTACTGGGGGAGAACCTCTCTGAGGGAGTGCGGCACTGAGGGAGTACCGCACAGATGGAGTGCTGCACTCGTGGAGTTCTGTACTGGGGGAGTACTACATAGAGAGAATGATGCACTGATGGGGTACCGCACAGATGGAGTCCTGCACTCGTGGAGTTCTGTACTGGGGGAGTACCCCTCTGAGGGAGAGCTGCACTGAGGGAGTACCGCACAGAGGGAGTGCTGCAATAGTGGAGTTCTGTACTGGGGATTACCTCTCTGAGGGAGAGCTGCACTGAGGGAGTATCGCACAGAGGGAGTGCTGCACTCGTGGAGTTCTGTACTGGGGGAGTACCTCTGTGAGGGAGAGCTGCATTGAGGGACTACCGCACAGAGGGAGTGCTGCACTCCTGGAGTTCTGTACTGAGGGAGTACCTCTGTGAGGGAGTGCTGCACTGAGGGAGTACCGCACAGAGGGAGTGCTGCACTAGTGGAGTTCTGTACTGGGGGAGTACCTCCCGGAGGGAGAGCTGCACAGATGGAGTTCTGCACGAGTGGAGTTCTGTATTGAGGGAGTACCTCTCTGAGGGAGAGCTGCACTGAGGGAGTATCGCGCAGAGGGAGTGCTGCACTAGTGGACTTCTGTACTGGGGGAGTACCTCCCTGAGGGAGAGCTGCACAGATGGAGTGCTGCACTCGTGGAGTTCTGTACTGATGGAGTACTACATTGAGGGAATGGTGCACTGTGGGAGTACTGCACAGAGGGAGTGCTGCACTAGTGGAGTTCTGTACTGAGGGAGTACCTCTCTGAGGGAGAGCTGCATTGAGGGAGTACCGCACAGATGGAGTACGGCACTAGTGGAGTTCTGTACTGAGGGCATACTACATTGAGAGAATGATGCACTGAGTGGGTACCGCACAGATGGAGTGCTGCACTAATGGAGTTCTGAACTGGGGGAGTACCTCTCTGAGGGAGTACCGCACAGATGGCATGCTGCACTAGTGGAGTTCTGTACTGGGGGAGTACTGCATTGAGGGAATGGTGCACTGAGGGAGTACTGCACTGAGGGAGTGCTGCACTACTGGAGTTCTGTACTGGGGGAGTACCTCTCTGAGGGAGAGCTGCACTGAGGGAGTACTGCACCGAGGGAGTGCTGCACTAGTGGAGTTTGTACTGGGGGAGTACCTCTCTGAGGGAGAGCTGCACTGAGGGAGTACCGCACAGATGCAATGCTGCACGAGTGGAGTTCTGTACTGAGGGAGTACCTCTCTGAGAAGAGAGCTGCACTGAAGGCGTACCGCACAGATGCAATGCTGCACGAGTGGAGTTCTGTACTGAGGGAGTACTACATTGATGGAATGGTGCACTGAGGGAGTATCGCACAGATGGAGTGCTGCACTAGTGGAGTTCTGTACTGGGGGAGTACCTCTCTGAGGGAGAGCTGCACTGAAGGCGTACCACACAGAGGGTGTGCTGCACTCATGGAGTTCTGTACTGAGGGAGTACTACATTGAGGGAATGGTGCACTGTGGGAGTATCGCACAGATGGAGTGCTGCACTATTGGAGTTCTGTACTGGGGGAGTACCTCTCTGAGGGAGAGCTGCACTGAGGGAGTATCGCACAGAGGGAGTGCTGCACTAGTGGAGTTCTGTACTGAGGGAGTACCTCTCTGAGGGAGAGCTGCACTGAAGGAGTACCTCACGGAGGGAGTGCTGCACTAGTGGAGTTCTGTACTGGGGGAGTAGCTCTCTGAGGGAGTGCTGCACTGAGGTTGTATCGCACAGACGGAGTGCTGCACTAGTGGAGTTCTGTACTGGGGGAGTACCTCTCTGAGGGCGAGCTGCACTGAAGGAGTACCTCACGGAGGGAGTGCTGCACTAGTGGAGTTCTGTACTGGGCGAGTACCTCTCTGAGGGACAGCTGCTCTGACTATTTTGAGGGAGTCCTACCTTGAGGCAGTGCTGCACTGACCGGGTTTAAGTACTACACTGAGAGAGTTGTGCAGTAAGAGATCGCTGTGTTTCTGACCTGTCTTTGTTTAATGAGACAAATCATTGAATAGTTTGGAATGACTTTATTTGCTGGAGGATCATAAATGATTTAGTGTTCACCTTGTGCGGGGAGCTGTAATAACGGCTGGTGCTCTGACATTTGTTACAGTTGCTGGCAGCTCCAAACAAGAGCTGATTCTTCCCTGCAATCAGAGCCAAAAATCTCTGGTACGTCAAAATATCCTGGCCATCAATCAGCGAGCCGTCTTGCACCTTCTGAAATCTATAATCCGACAAATTTCAAACGGCCAGATTGGACTCAGGACCATTTCACTCTGAAACTGCCCTGACTTTTGGTCACAGAGGAAGTCAAAGGTGGGCTTGACAAGGGTTAGCCAGGACTCTTGTGAAGTCTGGGCCACTCTTTCGCCATTCCCTTCCAGCTTGCCCCTGATCTCTGAGAGACTGACGCAACATGTGTTGAAAGCTGGCTTTGGACCAAGCCTGGATCGAGCACTTAATGTTAGCTCGGGTATGACTGGCCAGGGGGACGAGTCCATCGAGTGGCTCACAGTTTCCTACCGGAGACAGCAGCTTGCACGGTCGATGGGGAGCTTCAGGGCGATACGGAGATGCCATCGAGCCCCGGTTTGCTGAGGGACAGCAAGGCAGGCGATGGGGAACCCGGAGGAGACGCTGGTCACCCTTGTAGGGGGAGCGCCCTGGGGCTTCAGGCTCCGAGGAGGTTCCCAGCAACACCAGCCGCTGCAAGTGGCCAAGGTAGGAGAGGCTGTGACTGGGTCAGAAACCCCGGGCAGAGAGGGAGCCGCAGGGAGAGAGACCCCCCCACCCTCAATAAACCCCACGATATCATCCAACAGAGGCATCCCCGGAGAGTCCGTTACCAGGGTCAGCACTTAGACGAATAAAATAACCCCCAGAGAGAGAGACTGTACCCCGGGAAATGCACCGTACTCGGAAACATCCACACCACCCCCCATAGGGAACAGACCGTGGGGAGGGTCGGTGGGGGGCGTGGGTCTCAGAGAGAAGGGTATCTGAGAGATAGGGTCCCAGATCAAGAAAGGGTGTGATGGGAGGGTCCGTGACAGAGAGAGTTAGAAACGGGGACACAGAGAGAGCGAGCTATCGGCGGGACAGTTCCCCTACTGGGGGGGGGGACACTCTCGGATTTAATACCTCGCCCTGACTCCTGTCCTCATGTTCCCTTCACACTCAGGGTGAATTTAGTCTGCCTCCTGCTCAGTTGCTTTTGAGTTTACTTGGTTTGATCTCAATGGCTGAAGTGGGGTCAGTGGAACTTCGGGGAATTGTCCACAAAGTGAGTTTATCTATAACGTGACTAAAAGCTGGAAAAGCTCAGCAGGTCCGGCAGCATCTGTGAAGAAAAATCAGAGTTAACGTTTCGGATCCGGTGACCTTCCTCAGAACGGATGGTAGCTAGGAATATGGCGGTTTAAATGTTGATTTTCTTTTTCACAGATGCTGCCAGACCTGCTGAGCTTTTCCAGCAACTTCTGTTTTTTGTTTCTGATTTACAGCATCTGCAGTTCTTTCGGTTTTTGTTCACTATAAAATGTCTCGATTGCAAACAAGAGGGTTTCTCAGAGCAGGACTATCCCAAACATTGCTGATGGTGTCCAAACAGCTCCCGTTCATGTGCTCGGGAAGGGAGGGTTTAATCCTCGATAGCCACGGTTAGAGATTCGGCAAATTGCTAGAAACTCTTTCGGATAGATTTCAGGGAAAACCTGTTAGGCCCCTGGTATTGGCCACGGAGAGAGGAACTAGAAAGAGCTCAGTGTCAGCTCCGTTCACTCAAGAGAGTGAACGCCGTCCTGACCATTGAGCAGCTCAGGTTAATTCCTCAGGGCAATTGGATGAACAGGCTTGGTGAGAATGAAATCAGAAAGTGCCGCAGCAATTTAGCAAGCCTGGCAGCATCTGTGGAGAAAGAATCAGAATGGTTCCAGTCGAGTAGGAGTCTTCCTCAGAGTAAGAGTCATACAGGAGTTGGAACGTTAACTTCGTTTCTTTCTGCAGAAATGCTGCCAGACCTGCTGAGTTTCTCAAGCAGTTTCTGGTTTGATTCAGAGATAAGGAGGTGTAGAGCTGATGAACACAGGAGGCCAAGCAGCATCAGAGGAGCGCAAAAGGTGACGTTTCGGGCCTAGACCCTTCTTCAGAAAAGGGGGAGGGGAAATGGGAGAGGGTTCTGAAATAAATAGGGAGAGAGGGGGCGGCAGATAGAAGATGGATAGTGGAGAAGATAGGTGGAGAGGAGACAGACAGGTCAAAGAGACGCTGATGGAGCCAGCAGAAGTGAGTGTAGGTGGGAAGGTAGGGAGGGGATAGGTCAGTCCGGGGAGGACGGACAGGTCAAGGGGGCGGGATGAGGTTATTAGGTAGGAGATGGGGGTGCCGCTTGAGATGGGGGGAGGGGATATTTGGGAGGAAGGACAGGTTAGGGAGGCCAGGACGAGCTGGGCTGGTTTTGTGATGCAGTGGGAGATTTTGAAGCTTGTGAAGCCCACATTGATACCATTGGGCTGCAGGGTTCCCAAGCGGAATAGGAGTTGCTGTTCCTGCAACCTTCGGGTGGCATCATTGTGGCACTGCAGGAGGCCCAGGATGGATATGTCATCTAAGGAATCGGAGGGGGAGTTGAAATGGTTCGTGACTGGGAGGTGCAGTTGTTTATTGAGAAGAGCGGAGGTGTTCTGCAAAGTGGTCCCCAAGCCTCCACTTGGTTTCCCCCATGTAGAGGAAGCCACACTGGGTACATGGTTTGATTTCCACAGGATTAGTTGACTTTAAGGCCTATTGAACCTGTAGAAGTGCTGCTCAGCCACCTGTCGCTTCTCTCTGTGGGGGAGTACTCCAAAAACAGTTGGGGACAATGTTATTACTGTGGGACATGTTTGCCATTTGGTGGTTACTTCACTTCTGTCTCTCCAGGCAGGCCCAAGTTAACTCAGGATCAGAAAATAAACACACACCATTGGAATACCCACACCAGCTGAGGTCACCATAAAGGGTTCACCTCTTCAACCTCACCTGAGGCAAAGTGACCTTAAGGTTAATCCACTACCAGTCATTTCTCTCTATGAGACAGCAGCTCTTAACTGGTCTTAATACTCTACTTGAGAATGAACTAATATCCTACATATCTTCAAAATAAATACCTCATTCTTGTTGTTGACCTCCCTGTAAACTGTATAAATCCAACTCTCAATCTTCCCTGCTACCTCCAATGACTCATGCTTATCTACAACCAGGTTCCGCTGGTCCTACACCCTCTGTAGAATTTTGTCCCTTTGTTTCGTTTTGAATTTTGTTAGCAAATTGAATTACTTCAGATTTCTTTACAATGAACTTGATCTGCCACTTGTTCACCCATCCCATCAACTTATCTATGATAATGGGAGCTGCAGATGCTGGAGAATTCAAGATAACAAAGTGTGGAGCTGGATGAACACAGCAGGCCAAGCAGCATCTCAGGAGCACAAAAGCTGACGTTTCGGGCCTAGACCCTTCACCAGAGACCCATCATTCTCTGATGAAGGGTCTAGGCCCAAAACGTCATCTTTTGTGCTCCTGAGATGCTGCTTGGCCTGCTGTGTTCATCCAGCTCCACACTTTGTTACCATCGACTTATCTTTGTCTTTTTGAAATTCAATATTGTCCTCACAATTCACAATGCTTCCAAGTTTCATATCATTAATGAAATCTATATACACTAAGATCTTGTTCGTTGATATTTATTTGTATTTATCAGGAAGAGCAAAGGTCCCAGTATAGACCCCCGGGGATTTCCACAACAAAGCTTCCTCCAGCCTGTAAAAATATTTATTAGCCACTAATCTCCATTCCTGTCACTCAGCCAATTTCATATCCATGAGCTAGAACTTTGCTCAGAGTCTGTTCAACAGCACTCCATCAAATACTTTTTGGATATCCATTGACATTACATCAATTGCATTGTCCTCATCAACCGTCCCTTAAAGAATCCTTACTGGCTTTCCTGAATTAACCCACATTTGTCTGTGTGACAATTAATATTATGAATTATTGGGAATGTGAGTAACAATTCTTCAGTCCTCTGGCACCACCACTGATTCAAAGGGAGACTAAAGGTTTGTGAGCAGAGCCTCCACAATTTCCATCCTTAAATCCTTTAGTGTTCCTGGATATTTCTCACCTGCTCCTTGTTTTGCCAGCGAGGATATGATCATTGGAATGTACAAAAATGATGATCGATTTATTGGATCTTGTCATTTAAAACAGGAGTCCTTTGATGGGACATGGAACGTTCATATTAGCAGCAGGAGTTGACCATTAGGCCCATTGATTCTGCTCTACTATTCAGTGTAATCATGGCTGACACTCTACCTCAGCTCCCTTTTCTGCTTTGATTCCCTTTGATTCCCAAAAACCTTTCAGGCAAATGTAATAAAGTGAACTCTGAATGAAACTAAATCATTAGTTTGCAAACTTCCTCAGAAACATGAATTTAAGGGCTTTTTGCAAAGTGCCATGAATATTAAATTTGTGCATCTGTGGTCAAGTTTAAGTTCAAGCTCCTATCAGTTGGCAGAACTGAATATTTTGAAGATTACCTTGTTGGCATATTTCCTAGCTATCAGGTTGAATAGAATATTTATGGACAGCAGAGGGTCACAACAGGAAATATTAACATTCGGAGGAATCTGGATGTCTTGTATCTGAATCACAGATAGTTAGTAAGAAGGTACAGCAAAGCCCATAGGAAAGTAAATGGTCTGTTGGTCTTTATTAGACAAGACTGAAGTTGAAAACAAATAATTTTGCAGCAATTGTATAGGACCACACTGAAACCACACCAAAATTATTCTCCACTGTTATGCTCTCCTTACTAATTAAGGATTTACTTACCTTAGAGTGAGTGCAATGGAGACTGGTTCCTGCATTCAGGAGATCATCCAGTGAAGAGAGATTGAATCTATAGTCCTGACAGTTTAGAAGAATGAGAGGTGAATCTCATTGAAATATATAACATTCTTAAGAGGGTTAGATGTTAGGAGTAGATGTTGCAAGGAGCCTTGCATGCCTGAAGAGTCTACAGCTAAGGTTACACTTTCAGAATAATGGGTCAGCCATTAGAACTGGGACAAGGAGAAACTTCTTTATTTACTCAATTGTGAACCTTTCGAATTTTCCACTGCAGAGAAGTATGGATGTTCATTACATTTTTTTCTTTATTCATTCACAGGATGAGGGCATCGCTAGGCAACATTTTATGTCCATCCCTAATTGCCCAGAGGGCAGTTTAGAGTCAAACACATTGCATGAGTCACATGTAGACCAGATTAGGTAAGGATGGCAGCTTCCTTCCCTAAAAAACATTAGTGGAACAGATGAGTTGTTCCTGACAATTAACAACAGTTTCATGGTCATCATTAGTTTGGATTTAAATTCCACCATCTGCCATTACAGGATTTGAATCCAGTCCCCAGAACATTATATGGGTCTCTGGATTAACACTCCAGCAATAACACCACTAAGCTATCACTTCCCCCATTACTTAGAATAAGAATGAAGACTGGCATTTTATTTCATTATAAAATTATGGTCGTACTTCTTGATTTATATCTGAAATACTGTCCACATTGTTAATATCCAAGATTCACACTCCTCTGTATGGTTGCTTTGGATTAAAGGGAGATGTGAGTTATATGTTTTGTCGGCTGATCCCCTTCACTCAACCATGGAAAGAAAACTCTTGGCCAGATTTTCTGCAATGTTCTTTGGATGTGAGCTAGTGAGTTCTGGTCATGGGGAATGCAAAAGTTTGTTCAGGCATTGCATGCTGACATGTTTTGTGTTGGTGTTTGGTCTCAGTTGATATCAGCAGATTTAGAGACATAGAGTGGTGTTCTTTTATATGTAATGGGTACAGACTCAAGTTTACTACTAGCATGTCTATAGATTGGAAACTTATGAAAGTGATATAGCATTTATCTTTACAAGAAAGTGCAACCATGAAGTTCTCATCACAAACCTCTTTTGGTGTCTGGTTTACATGGAAAGCCCTGCACCAAGTTCACTGATTACAGATCTTAAGCTGGTGATACAGATTACAGGGAAGCATACTGTAGAAAAAGGGTCCATTTGTTGTACCTGCGTTGGCTTTTAGAAAGAGCTTTCTAATTGTCCCTCTCTTCTGATCTTTTTCCACAGCCCTACAGCCTTCTCCAAATTTATCCAGTTGCCTTTTAAAAGCAACTATTGAATATGCTTCCAGTGTTCTTTTGGGGATAATATGCTAGATGACAATACCTTGAAATGTAAAACAAATACTCTCCAGTCCCCCAATTTGTGGTGAATGATCTGGAACACACATTGTTGATTAGACTACATTATGGTGAGACTCACTTTGAGATCAAATCAATTTGTTTCATTTCATAGAGATAGTAGGAACTGCCGATGCTGGAGAATCTGAGATAACACGGCGTGAAGCTGGATGAATGCAGCAGGCCAAGCAGCATCAGAGGAGCAGAAAAGTTTGCCGTTTCGGGTCGGGACCCTCCTTCAGAAAAACAGAAGAAGGGTCTCAACCCAAAACGTCAAACTTTCCTGCTCCTCTGATGCTGCTTGGCCTGCTGTGTTCATCTTATTTCATTTCATGCCTGGTTTACACCAAAATCTTTCAGTGTACAAAGAGGCCATTCAACCCATTGCTCCTGTGCTGGCCTCTGTACAGGAATAGCTCACTGAGTTAATGTTCTCTGTTTTTTTTTGCTATTATTTAAGAATGTTCCCAAAGATTTGAGTGTTCACCCTGAGAGAACATTTCTGGAAATTTTCCCCTTTTACCTGGTTTGCCAAATTTTTGTCACAACCATCTTATACATTAAAAAAAATTCCCCGAATGCCTAATTTTAGTGATGAACTAATATTTACTGCCCAGAGTATCTGATTTACCAATCCAATGGAAATAGTTTTTTTCTAGTTCCCTTTATCAGTGCAGCACGGTGGCTCAGTGGTTAGCACAGCAGCCTCACAGCGCCAGGGACCCAGGTTCAATTCCAGCCTCGGGTGACTGTCTGTGTGGAGTTTGCACATTCTTCCTGCGTCTGCGTGGGTTTCCTCCGGGTGCTCTGGTTTCCTCCCACAGTCCAGAGATGTGTAGGCTAGGAGGATTGGCCACGCTAAATTGCCTGTAGTTTTCAGGGGTGAGCGGGTTATATCATTATAGGGGGATGGGTCTGGGTGGGATTCTTCAAGGGGCAGTGTGGACTTGATGGGCCAAAGGGCCTATTTCCACACTGTAGGGAATCTAATCTTTAAAAAAAGTGCTTTTGATGATTAGTTTGAGGCTCTGCACCAGTTCTTGTTTCGAGTCAATTGGCTGAATGGCCTCTTTTTTGCCATAATCACGCTGATTCTTTGATTCAAAAGAACAGTTTTTTTTCTAAGCTATATTTGTAACTAAAACTTCTCAGTTATGGGTTTAACTTCATTAATTCCTTATAATGTTGTCATTATATATTAATGTGGGTGTGAAGTTCCACTGTATATAGTAATGTTGGTGTGAAATATAAAAACAGAGTATTGGAAAAATACAGCAGGAACTAAACAAGAATCTTACAGGACAGAAAGTGTTAACTCTGTTTTCCTCTCTCTCTCTCTTCAGAGTTTGCCCAGCAATTTCTGCGTTTACTGCAGATCTCTAGCATCTGATGTCTATAGAGAGAGAGAAACAGAGTTAAAACTTTCAGTCCAACAGGATTCTTCTTCAGAACTACATATTCACAACACTTTGTTCTTATGACTCCAGCATCTGTAGTTTGCTTTCATTTAACTTGCAACATAACTGACTGCACAAATCTACCTGATCCTGAACCCAGAACTCAATCTCACCTCGAACAAAGAGCACAAACTGTTCAGGAAATAGAAATGAAAATCAGACAGAATATTTCTGTTAAGGAATGGGGCTGATTTCCATTTTCACTGACCAAGAGGTGACCCATTTGCACACTCCTTATGCAATCTGGTCACACTGAAATCAGTGTGATTGCACTGGGGTGTGTTCTAAAATGAGAGGTTGATTCATTCCATCAAACAGTTACTCAGGCTGTGAAGGTGAAATATATTTTATGTGTGTAGCCTAGATCCATGAAACAGCACCTGTTCAAATTACCAGTATAGAACCAGATAACCAGAACTATATTTAGTTCAACTGAATAGATTCTCAATACAGGCTCATGACATCTGGCACCAACTTAGTCCTAAACACACTCTCATGCATTAAGTATCCAATGACTCACACAGCTCTGGGATTAGACAGTGTCAGGTATGGGAAAATTCTATAGTTGAACTAAAAAAAGCTTCAGACATCATTATAAGACCACATGCCACAAACTGAATCTTTTACACTCTCTCTGGGTTGTCCAGAATCCTAAATTGTAATCAGAATTTTGTTAAATTTCTTATTTAATCAGGAAGCAATCATGGTTAAGGCATAAAGATCCGATATTGCAAATTTATTTTCTTGAATAAACACAAATCCACTTTTTCTTCATTGGAAATTAATCAATTTCATAAAAGTTACTTTTAAGTCTTGTTTTGTTATATTAAAATGCTCATGTCCCAAATAAACAGGGAAATACAGATTACCTCAGGGTTTGGATTATCCCTTCTTATTGCAAAACCCTGCAAATGGACCTTGTCAAATACACTCGAGACTTGTGGTATACAAAAAGCTCTGTCCCTGCAGCTACACTGGAACAGTGACCAGAAATAACAAGTTTTCCAAGACACGTCACTCTCTTATACTTGTCCAATCCAAATGGGTTAGTGGCAAAGTGGAGTGAAATGTTTTAGAGAAGTTGAAAAATTGAAAAGTGATCTTACCAGATCCAGAAAGGAATTGACAGGATCGGTGCCAAGGGGTTGTTGCCCCTTGTGGGATAGATGAGAATAAGGGGACATTATTTAAATATATGTGTCTCCCGATTAAAGCAGAGATGATGAGAAATATTTTCTGTCAGAGGATCATTGGTTTGTGAAATTCTCTTCCCCAGAAAGCAGAGGAAGCTGCGTTACAGAATATAGTCAAGGCTGAGTAAGGCAGATTTTTGACTGACAAGAGAGTAGAGTTGAGGGAAGCCTGGTATGAAGGAACAACAACATGAAAGTGAAGCTAAATCCACTGTCAGATCAATAATGATCTGACCAAATGTGGAACAGACTGGAGAGGTAAAATGGCCTACTCCTGCTCCTGATTAGTCTGCTGGTACAACAAAATTTCTTATATAAAGTCCAAGACTCGTCGTTGATGGTCCAGCCAGAAATGAGTGAGAATATTCACATCTAAATGTTGAATAAGAACATACATAAAAATATAAAAAGGAGGAGCAGGAGTAATATCATCCAGCCCTGTTGGAAGAAACAACAGAAAGCAAATAAATACAAAGGACAATGCTGTGGTATTCAAGTGTTGGTCATTTATTTTCAAAATGTTATCTCCATTATTAGTTAGAGTCCACTCCATTTCAAACAAAAACTCTGAAATCTTCCCTGATATGCACTTAACTGCAGGCAAAATATTTTTGATGGCTATAAGTCACTAAATGAGGAATTTCAGGAATGTTCCTGGCTGAACATTTGAGGAAATGGGATAAAAACAGTACATTCTTTACATGCTGAATAAAAACTCAAATTCTCAGGAATGGTGCTGCTACAGATTAATTTCAATGATAATTAGTTGTGAGCTTTATTGTAAGCATGATTAATTGTGACATATTTGATGGAATCAGTTCAACTGAAATGATAGCTTAACAAACACGATCCTGTGAAAATAAGGCTGAGAGAGAAACCATGAAGACCTCATCACTGCCTCATCCAATTAATGTTGGAAACTCAAGCATTTATGTTCATTTATGTTGGGACAGCACCATCAACTGAGGCAGGTGAGAAAGAGCCAGTAGACAACCCCAGAAATTCCTCTCCAACTTGCAAAGACAATAAAACCATCTGCATACCAGGAGAATCATATGGAGCCAATGGGTGCACTTAAGGCATTCCTTGGCTCGAGGGTAAGACTGGGTACAGTCTGTATAATTGACAAAGCAAGCCATTAGCAATGAAAGTAAAACTATTCTGAAGTTTGTATTGGCCAATGTTGTACCCATCCATTGTAGGCAGTGTTTCTGTCTTGTGGCATTGATCACTATACGGTGTCACCTGAATGAGCTATTGCAAATAGTCCTAAATTGTCCATACTCAAAATTGCCCCTGCCCTCAGATGACAACTGCAAGATTGATGCTGTTCACAACACATCATGACAGACCTAACCAGAAACTGAAAACAGCTTGGTGGCTCAGTGATTTGTTCTGTTGCCTCACAGTGACAGGAATTTAGGTTTGATTCCACCTTTGGGTGACTGCCGAGTTTGCATGTTCTCCCTGTGTCCATGTGGGTTTCCTTCCAGTGCTGGGCTTCCTCCCACAGTCCATAGATGTGCAGGTTAGGGTGGATTGGCCACAGGGAATGCAGAATTACAGGGAAAGGGTGGGTCTGGGTGGAACGGTCTTCAGAGAGTCGGTGTAAACTTGATGGGGAAAATGGCCTGTCTCGACACTGTAGGGATTCTATGAATACCCAACATTTTTTTGAATGTGAAACAAAAGACTCTGAAATGTCATGTCCAGTATGGCAGATGTACATTCAAAGCATAAAGTCAGATAAACAGATTGATCTGGTCAATGACCTCATATAACATTGCCAGAAATCTGAACACCTGATTTAACAAAAACAGAATATGACAAAATAGGGTGCAGAACAAAAAAAAAATCAAAGGATAGCAACATCGTGTATTCCAGAAATAATAGCAGAAAAAAACTCGCAGATCAGGCAGCATCTGTGGAGAGAGAAATGGTTACTATTTCAAGCTATAGATATTTCATCTAAATCCACTATGGTTCTTGTGGTGAACAGTGGGTCTGTCATTTCTCCCTCCCCCTGCACCGCTTTACCACTTTCTCCTCCTTTCCTGGTGGAATTAACGCTTGCTGTGACATGGAAGTGTTGTGTTTTCAACTCTCTGATAGTTTGTCTCCTAAAAGACCATGTTAAACATGTGCATTTCATTAAAAGGCATGAACAAATTGCTTGAAAATGAAGGGCACCATAACCAAGTCTAAACTTATGCTCACTCATCATATTTACATGGACCCCTTTTCATCAGGACACCAGATAGTGGCAAGGAGCAGGGACCGCTAACAACATCAACGAACAATGAGGCAAGTACTTGCTCCATTGCCATCTCAGCACTGACAACGAGGTTAACCAGAGAGCGTTCTGAATTGCATGCTATTGTCATACATTGTAAAATTCATGGATTCACACATAAAATGCTTTCCTTTAAGAACAAAGAGAACATGATCATTTCATTGTGCTGGGATTTAAATATATATCTCCAGAACAGGGGTATAGTCATAAAGACATACAGCATAGAAACTGATCCTTTGGTCTAACTAGTCCACGCCGATTATTTTCCCCAAACAAAATTAGTCCCACTGGCCTGCTTTTGGCCCATATGTCTTTTAACTATTGTAACTATATCTGCATCCATCACTTCCTCTGGCAGTTCATTCCACATACAAACCATTGTCTATGTAAAAAAATTGTCCCTCATGTCCTTTTTAAATCTTTCTCCTCTCTCCGTAAAGATATACCCCCTAGTCTTGAACTCCCCCACCTTATGGAAAAGATCCTTGCTATTCACCTTGTCTGTGCCCACATAAGTGTAACATCAATAATAGAGAAAACACCAGTCCTGAATGATGCTGCACTAAACAGCTTTATTCAATCACCTACCGAGGACAGATGTAAATAAAAGGAGTAGTAATGTACTTAGGGAGTTGAGAAGCTGTAGTTAGTGATAAAAAGCTGCAGTCTTTAGGGGATGATTCTCTGCAGGCATCCACAGACCGACATACTCCAGACCACTATCTACACCAAACTAACTGCAGTAGTTCAAGAAGGCAGCTTACAACCATCTTCTAGAGGGAGATTAGGGATTGGTAACAAATGCTGTCCTAGCCAGTAAAGCCCATACCACATGAATGAATAAAATCATTTTAAAATGTACTTAACATATTACTCATTTCTTCATTCAATGTCATGTCCATCAGTTCTAACTCTCTGGTAATACCAATGTGAAATAATTATGTTCTGCTGTCACCTGTTGTCTTATCCGGATATATACCTTGTTGGTCTCACTGCCAACCCTGTCCATCTCATTTTATTAACATGCCTGTAAAATATTTCACTCTTATGTTTCACATTCCTTCATAAAACGTGTAGTTCATCTTTGCCTTCCTAATATTTATTTGACTTCACTTAAATTTTTCACACTGTATTTTCTCATTTGACTTCTGCAGTCAATTTGCTTAGTTCAAATCATTCCATTCAACCTCCAAAGAGGATCCCACCCAGACTCTTCCTATCCCTGAAACCCCACATCAACCATTATTCCACCTAGCCTACACACCCTGGACCCTATGAGACAATTTAGCATGGTCAATCTACCATCTGCACATCTTTGGATTGTGGAAGGAAACCAGAACATCCAGTAGAAACCCATGCAGTCACGGGGAGAACATGCAAACTTCACACAGACAGTCACCTGAGACTGGACTGAACCAGGATCCCAGCCCTGTGAGGCAGCTGTGCTAACCACTGAGCCATCATGCTGCTTGGGTTATGATTTATTTAAATAAAAGCAGTATGGGTTTCTTGATAAAAAAAGAATAAGCAACATCACTTTCCCTGCCAGATCCTTGTCTCCTTCCCCCTTGAGTCAATTCTCCTTTTCTTGCCCTTCCCCTGAGTCCCCTATGAATCCAATGTCCCTCTGCAGTCTTCCTCCATTCTGAACCTTCCCTTCAGTGAGTTGAAAGGGTTGCTGTATTTCTGATGTTTAACAAATCTCCTCATCTTCTGGGTTCCTTTTCCAAGGCGATATTTCCATGAAGACAATTAAGTTTTCTTTCGTATCCTCAAGCTGATTTGTCGAGCTTATTTTTAGCTAAGGTCCTGAAACTACTTTGCAGTTCTGTGGACTGCTCCCTCCCCCTGTGTGGACTATTTTTGGATGTTGAGGAGTTGGCTGTACAGGCAGAGTTTTATTTTTATCTATGGCTTAACATACCATCATATATGTACATCCACATCCTTCAGATATAGACTTGGGGGAGGGCTGGAGAATGGAGATAGAGTGGCGATGAGTCGAAAGTCACATATTCACAATACCAGACAATGCTATTATAGGATGGTATGGTTACAGCAGGTGCAACCCAGACTACAAACACTTTTTAAGTGCAATATTTAATGATGCTGATTATTAGTAAATTTCAGCATTATTTTTAATGCTCGATCACCAGATCACATTGAGACATTGCAAAGTTTGTTTAACAAGCAGAGTTGGAAAGGAGGTGGCAGATAAAGACACATAGAGAATTTGGTTTAGTTGCGGTGCCGGTGACATCGTCAGCCGTGGCTCAGTGGGTAATACTTTCTTCATAGGTTCAGACGATTTAGTGTTGAAATCCCGCTCTGGAATCTTAAGCACAGAAATGTGGACAGTCATTGCAACACAACGCTGAAGGAGTGCTGCACTGTCAAAGGTCACTGTTAAAGGTGTCATCACTTCAGTCAGATAATAAACCATCTGCTCTCACAAACAAATGCAAAAGATCAAGAACGAAATTCAACATTAATCCCTCAAAATACCACCTGAAATGGATTATGACTCCCTGATCACATTGGGTTTTGTGGGAGCTCACTGTGTACAAATTGACTGTTACATTTCTGACATTTATAACTATGTCTACAGTTCAAAAACTCTTCACTGACTGTGAAGCACTTCGGGATATTTTGCAATTGTGAAAGATGTTCTATCAATGCAAGTCAATCTGTCTGATTCCAATGAGATCTGATGAGAATGCTAATCTAGGTTCTTTATCAAACGTAGTTTGAGCTGTTAAGTCTTTACAGTTTTGATTTTATTTAAGATTATATTACATATTGAGCTTAGAGTCATAGAATCCCTACAGCACGGAAGCAGAGTGCACATTGACCCTCCAAAGTGCATCCTACCCTGACTCAATCCACACCCTACTCTAACACCTTTTCCCAGCATTGACCGTGGCTAACCCACCTAGCCTACACGTCCCTGGTCACTACGGGCAATTTAACATGGCCAATCCACCCTAACCTGCACAACTTTTGACTGTGGGAGGAAACAAGTTCACCCAGAGGAATCTCCCACAAACATGAAGAGAATGTGCAAATTACACACTGACAGTTGCTTGAATCAAGATTTAATGAAAAAATAGTAAATGGTAGTGATCTTAATTTCAGGAGTGTTCCTGATGCTCAAAGATTTCATGAAGTATTGAGTTAAGAAGACCTAAGCTATCAACAGATGCCCAGATGGTTGCTTTAATGGAAGTATTTAACCATTTAAATTAATAGCTTGTGAGAACATCAGTGTGTGCTATTGATCACTGAAAATGCAATGATGTGGAACTTCTGAGACACTGTAAATGAACACCAGGATTGTGGACATTCTTGTTCCAAATTCATTCAGGATGTTGCTCGCAAGGTGGTGACATATTGCCCATCCTCAGTTGGCATCAAATAGGTAGTGGTGAGCTTTTTCTGGAGTCCATATGGTGTAGGAACACTCACAGTGCTGTTCGAAATAGAGTTCCAGTAATTTAACCTGGCAAGGATGAAGGAACAGCAAAAACTTTTACAGTCAGGATGGTGTGACACAGAGGGGAAGTTGCAAGTGCTGGCCTTCCCACATACCTGTCACCCTTGTTCTATGAAGTCACTGAGGACAAAAGATAGGAAACACTTGTAAATCCATTTTCCATTCACTGAATACCAGCTGTTATCAAGAGCTGAGAATAAAGCAGAAACGGAGAGACCAGACTCCGACTGTAGATAACACCATAACAATTACCAAATTAAACTTCAACTTCTGTTTTTGATTTCTAAATGGACTATAAAATCACACTTCCGGTAAAAAGATGGTTGGCGGGGCAGGGTTTGACTTTGACTTCACAGCATTTGAAAAGTTGCACACAATGAACTTTATTGTTCAGGTAATTATCTATTTTATTCCAAACATCAGTAAGATCTGTGAACAATCCAGCTGTTTCACCGTCTGTAATGTTTCCTTTGCTGAAGATAGTGATTCTAGCTGGGGCCAGAGCTATACCAGCCTTCATTATCACACAAACAGTGGCTGCTTGTGTGTGATTTGAGACACAGGGGGTTGGAAGGGATCGTAAAACAGTCAAATCCTGATCTTTCCCCAGTACCTACACAGGCAGGTTCCACACACAGAGGAGTTACATGAACTAAAACAGAAAGTGCTGGAGAAACTCAGCAGATCTGGCAGCATCTGTGCAGAGAAAAAACAAGGTTAACATTTCAAATTCAATATGATTATTTTCAGAGTAGTTTTTACTTCAGATCTCCAGGATCCATTGCACTTTGCTTGTAAATCAATATGAACTGTGGCTCTTACACATTAAGGGCCCAAGATAATCCCCTGCACAGCAATAATAAAATAAATTAAGGTATGGAGGAAGGAAATCAAACAGATCAGCAAGTAGAAAGAAGTGAAATATCATAACAGTGATGTAAGATTTTGGAAGCAGTGTATGGTTTTTAAAGAATACTGGTGGCAAATGTTTTATGTGTGAGAGTAACTGTCTGTCAGTGCTCACCAGAGAAGGCTATACACACACATTCCAGATAAGTTAATGCTTTAAATAAAATGTGTGTGAAGAGATAATGCATGTAAAGTGACAGACATACGTAGTGCCTGGGATATGTGGACTGAATGGAATGGCACCTGTCACTGAGCTGCAGGCTAGTTTTGGCCACAGAGGGATTTGCCTTTAGCTCTCAATCTGGCCAAGCCTTAGTGAATTGCAGAGACGTGTGCTTATCTGATAGTATTCCTTCTACTATGCAATTTTTAACTGCATCAATTACTTCATTTTTGTTCAGTTGACCAGGGACATAATTTTTTTAAGTTTTCACATTCTGTACACAATGTTTCATTTCTTATTTTATTGTTTTTATTTGCTGAAAAGACAGCCCTGTTGCAAAACTTTTCACTTTGCACTCATCAGGGCAGCAGCAAGAAGACCAAATTTCAAATGATCACAATCATTTTCTACAGGATAAAATATTGGCTGGAAGTTGAGTCTGACTAGTTGAGGCATTACTTTGAAGAAAGCAATGTGGTACCACAGGCTGTCCAAGCTCCTGGGTAATTCATTAAAAGACCCAATAACTGATCACATTCCTTTTGTTTGCAAACGCAAAAACAGAAGTGTGTGAATATATGCCGCTTCTAGCAAGCATAAATAAGTCACACTATGAGTGCACATGATTACTTTAAACAGTTTGTTAGTGTTGTTATTTACGCACCCTAGATTGTTCGGCTAACATTGTCCAATTAACTCTACATGTTTAGTAAGAACAACCAATTCTGGAGACCACAGCAGGTCAGACGGCATCCACGGAGAACAGAAGTTAACGTTTCTATCCTAGATGACACTTCATCAGAACCGAAGTGAAGTGCGGAGGGCACAGCTCTGATGAAGAGTCAGCTAGACTTGAAGCATTAGTTTGCTCTCTAATGGATGCTGTCTGACTAGAGGTGATCTCCAAAATTGGTTGCTTTCAGTACAGATTCCGGCATCTGCAGTAATTTTCTCCTACAACTGTACATGTTTGCTTTATTTCTTTCAAACACAGGCTGGATAAATACACTCTGTACACTGCCTATTATGCACAACTGAAGAAACATGCTACTTGATCTGATTAGCCAATTTTTGTGACATATGGGCTATTTACCTGGCATCACATCACACTGAAATTCATGTACAATGCTACTTAACTGCACACCAGACGGAAAGTCTTTCTGGGCTGACAGCACCATCCTGTTTGTGAAAAATACCAGGATCAGGTCAAAGATCTGCAGTCCTACCAGTTGTGAGTGTTGGTGGACAGTTAAACGACAACCAAGAAGAGCAGGTTTCACAACTATCTCCATTCTCAATGATGGGGAAGGCTAGCACATCAGTGCAAAACATAAGGCTGAATCATTTGCAACATCTTCAGCCAAAAGTGCTGTGTGAATGATCCATGCTGTCCTTCTGTAGAACTCACGAGCATCTTCAGTCATGCAATGACCATGTCCAAAAAGGCAGAATCTAACCATTGCTCCTTGACATTACCATTACTGAAACCCTAATAAGTTACATACTGCAGCAATGGGAACAGGTCACATGCTGAAAATTTTACGATAAGTAATTTACTTCCTGACTTCCTAAAGCCTGTCCACCGTCTACAAAGTACAGGTCAGGAGTATCCCCCACTTATCTGAATGAATGCAGCTCCACCAACACTCTTGAAACTTGACAATGGTCAGGAAAAAGCAGCCTGCTTAATTGTGCACCCCATAAATCAGCTTAAATATTCAGTCTTCACCATTGATGCTCAGTAGTAGCTGTGTGTACCATATTCAAGATGCACTGCAGAAATTTACCACGGTTCCTTCAGCGGCACTTTCCAAACCACAAAGACAAGCATATAGCAGAAAATTTCCCTCTGTGTCACACATCATCTTAATTTGGAACAATATGAGCATTCCTTTTTACATTCATTCGCAGGATGAGGGCCTCAATGGCCAGGCCAGCACTTCTTACCCATTCCTAATTGCCCATAGGGCAGTTAAGAATCAACCACATATCTGGAGTCACATGTAGGCCAGGCCAGGTAAGGATGGTAGCTTTCTTCCCTAATGGGCATTAATGAACCACATGGGTTTTCTCAACAATGGACAGATTCATGGTCATTATTAGGCTCTTAATTCCAGATTTTTATTGAATTCAAATTGAACCCAGGTCCTTGGAACATTAGCTGAGTATCTGGATTAACAATTCAGTGAAAATACCAGTTGGCCATCACATAGCCTCAACTTTCTTTCACTGTTGCAGAGTTAATATCCTGGGACTCCCTCCCTATTAGCACTTTCAATGTACCTACATCACATGGATTGCAGCAGTTTAGGACACCAGCTGACCACTACCTTCTCAAGGGCAACTAGGGATGGATGATACTCACATCCCAGCAATGAATAAGAAAACACAATCAAAGGCTATTCAGCTTCATGAAGCCAGCACATTTCCTCAACTGTACAGGAGTCCCTCAGTTTGGGATGTAAGGCAGCAAGTGTGGATGGGAACTCATCAGTACATTTCTCTAAATGACTCAATTTTTCTTGGGAGATTAGATTAGATTAGATTCCCTACAAGAGTGGAAAAATTTCACAATCTTTGTGACAAGCCTCTGAGGCAGGACTTACCTGCTCTGAGATGAAACTGTTATTTCAACATTGGTAATACGCTTGTTTCTTAGGCAATGAATACCTTCCTTTGTGGCTGTACCTCACATCTGTGGTCTTTTACAAGATGACATTTTTTCCATTCGGACATCCTTTACTAAGCCTTTCTCTGTGTCCTAGGATCAAGTATCAAATATCCTGGTTTGGATCTGCACACCTTGCACCAGAACAGTTCCCTTCTTCCCCATGGAAAGGGGCTCTGCATCTCACTAACTCCACAGCGCACTGGGTCTTAGAGAATTAAGGGTGAAGTCAGTTTGATTTTGTTTCCTTGCGTATATAGGACTGTTAAAATGTTAAAAAGACTTGAAACAGCGAAAAAAAATTCCACTGATGTGGAGGAATCATTAACAAGATGAGCGTGGAATTTATGTGTCAATTGACTTTGAAGACTATTGGTACTAACATACCACACAATCAATATCCTGGGGCTACTATTGACCAGAAACTGAACTGTAGCAGCTGTATCAATACTGTGGCTACAACAGGTCAGAGACTAGTAAATGCTGACACACAGCAGTAGCTGTGTGGACCCATAGAAACATGGAAGTTAGGAGCAGGAAGAGGCCATTCAGCCCTTCAAACCTACTCCACCATTCATCACAATCATGACTGATTGTCTAACTCAATAGTCTAATCCTGCTTTCTCCCTCATAACCTTTGTTCCCATTTGCCCCAAGTGCTATATTTAGTTGTCTCTTGAATACATTCAATGTTTTGACATCAACTACCTCCTGTGGTAATGAATTCCACAGGCTTTCTGGGTGAAGAAATGTTTCCTCATCTCTGTCCTAAATGGTCGACCCTGAATCCTCAGACTGTGACCCCTGGTTCTGAATACACCCAGCATTGGGAACATCCTCCCTGCAATGACCCTGTCCAGTCCTGTTAGAATTTTATTAGACTCTTGAGACACCCACCGCCCTACTGCCATTCATCTGAACTCTAGCAAAAACAATCCTAACCCAGTCAATCTCCCCTTATACGTCAGACCTGCCATCCCCGGAATCAGGTAAATCTGGTAAACCTACACTGCACCCCCTTGAGATCAAGAGCATTCTTCCTCAAAAAAGGAGATTAAAACTGCAAGCAATATTCTAGGTGCAGTTTCACCACGGCCCTGTATAATTGCAACAACACATCCCTGCTTCTGTACTTGAAGCCTCTCACAATGAGGGCAAACATATCAGTTAACTTCTTTACCACCTGCTGCACTTGCATGTTTACCTTCAGTGACTGGTGCACCAGGAAACCCAGGTCTCGCTGCACACACACCCCTCCCAATTTACAAGATTCCCTGCACCAACTCACCAAGGCCTCTTTCCTGATCTATGACGTCCACCACCTAGAAGGATAACAGCAAACTGCATGGGGAACACGACTGTCTGCAAATTTTCGTTCAAGCCACACACCATCTTGACTTGTAAATAATATTCCAATGTATGCGTACCAGCTTCTGAGTAACAGGATTTTAACAAATTCGAAATTACTTTTTAAAAATATTTAATTGGTGTCCATTCGTAAGTATTGGAGCAAACTAGATAGTCTTCAGCTTTTAAAAGCTTTCACTAATAGGCCACCCAGCCCATCATGACTGCTATGCCGATTGGTCTCATGGTACTTTAAACTGATTTAAGAACATTCTTGAGGGTGGACTCAATGAGCAGATACTCACAGAGTTGATTAATTCATCCCGGGGTAGGGCTCTGGCCCATTTCTGAGATGGATGGTTTTGTTTTAGAAGAACGGGGAAATTCGGTTTGAGACAGACACAGTTTGCTTTTGGTTCTGCCGATTGAGGGGCAAGCGGTGGCGAGGGAGGAACTCGAATCCCCCGCTCCTGGGTTAATCTGTTGTGCTATTGCTGCAGGTCCGGAAGCGAGGCAAAGCGTGTCGGGCTGGACTGCGGGAAAATGATCTCCTGTTAACCATCAACGGGAAATCCTGCAACGGAATATCACACAGAGATGCGATGAATATCATTGACTCTTCCAACGGAACCTTGCACATCTGGGTTAAGAGGTACAGGACCCGCAAGTATTGGACGAACTTGAGAGTTCAGAAAGTAATGTTAATCTAAGGAAAATCTTCAAAATGGTGAAGGATTTGGATAGGGGAGACAGAGATAAATCCATTTATTTCGCGGGCAATCTGCAAGAAGCTCGGGGTGTGGTCTTTGGCAGCACACGCTGTCCATGCGGCTGGGGCTGGGGGTGAAGGTCGGGCCATCATTGTCCCGACTCCCAGCAACCCCCACCCCACCCGCAAAGCAACCCTCCACGGCGGCTGCGGCAACTAGTTTCTTTTCCTAAAACATTATACATTCATAAAATTTGTGAACAACACATTTCAAAAATGACGACATTTACAAGAAATTCAACACATCCCCAGCCAAAGTTATAAGGGAAATGAAAACAAGAAAATGCTGAAAATCTGGATGAACTGTCATCTAGACTCAAAACATTATCTCTCTCTCTCTTCCTGAATGCTGCCTGATCCGCTGTGATGTCCAGCATTTTTTGTTTTCGGTACAGATTCGGTACAGTAAATAACTCCTTGTCAGGGTGGACGGTGAGATGGAGGAACGCGGATGTGAGATTACAGTCAGGTGGGGATCTTGGTGAATGTAGGAGCACAATTGAGAGGCCGAATGGTCTCGGCGTCCTCCTAAAATACGAACAGAAAGTGCTGGAGAAACTCAACAGTATTTGCGGACAAGAGAGAAAGACAGTCCGATGTAATACTTAGAGATAATAGGAACTGCCGTTGCTGGACAATCTGAGATAACAAGGTGTAGAGGAGCAGGAAGGCTGACCTTTCTTCAGAAAAAAAACCTGAAGGGTCCAGACCCGAAACGTCAGCTTTCCTGCTCGGCCTGCTGTGCTCATCCAGCTCCACACCTTGTATATCCCATGTAATACTCCTTCAGAATCCTCTGAGTTCTACAAGTTCAAGCTCAGTAACAAAAACAAAGTTGCTGGAAAAGCTGAGCAGGTCTGGCAGCATCTGTGAGGGAGAAAACAGAGTTAACATTACGGGTCCGGTGACCCTTCCTCAGAATTCAGCAAGTTCTGCTGAAGGGGCACTGGAAACATTCTCTCTCTCTCTCTCTCTGTCCACAGATGCTGCCAGGCCTGGTGAGTTTCTCCAACACTGTCTGGGCAAGTTGCAGATTTCTGCTTTTATTTTATTTTGCTTTGACAACGTGTTCCACTCCAGCCGATTGTAACACTTGGTGTTTACAACGTGCATTGCCATGCCGGGTATATACTGAGGGCCCAGGAGTGAATATCCCCCTGAGTGTGTGAGATTCCTATGGGACCAGCTCCATGTTAAGGTCATTGTTGCAGTTGCCGTGTCTCTGATGCCAGTAACTTGAATCCCTTTCTAGAGTTCCCAGCAACGGCTTGCAGCCGGAGTCCAGCCTCCAGGTCACCTCCCCCTGCCCCTGGAGCCAAGAATCTTCAAAAGCCGGTGTCCGAGCCCCGGAGCCCCGCACTCCGAGCCACAAACCCGAGAACCGGGGTCAGCGCCGGAGCTACACGTCGCCGGCGGAAAGTGAGGCTTATTACGGCGAGACCGACAGCGACGCGGATTACTCGGCGGGGGAGAAACAGCGGAGGCAGAGGCGGAAATGTCCCGGCGCCGCACCCCGCTCCAACCACAGCATCCCGCTGGTCAGCTCGGCCGATGAGACCTCGGAGCTCAGCGAGTACGACAGCGCCCCCGAGCCCCCCCCAGGAGCCAGCCCCGGACGCCTGGATCCCAGAGGTGGCCAGCTCCCCCCGGATCCTCAGGCCAGCTTCCCCCGCAGCAGCAGCAGGCAAGTCATGTTCCAGCCCAGGAGAGTGGAAGCCAAGGTCAACATTTGGCAGCCTAAGCTGGAGGGCACAGCACAACCCGAGCCTGGCACTGTGACTGAGGCCAAGGTCAGTGCCAGGCAGAACCCTGGCACCAGCTCCCCCATCGTCATCTGGCCAACCCAAACCAGCACTGAGGACACTACCAGCCGACAGGGCATCCTGGGCACTTCGGAGGCTGACAGTGGGTTCCAGGAGGTACCTGGCCACACTGTGTCTCCAGAACAGAAGCTGCTCCCCACTCCAAGCCAGCCCAGCCTGAGAGACACACAAATGGTCCCCATGGTGGGGCCTGTGAGCAATCCAGTGGCTGAAATTCTGACCACTACTTACAAAGAGAAGGCCAAACAAGCCAGTAAGTTTCAAACCCTCCAATTCAAGCTGATTTTTTAAAATTAAAGCTGAGTCTCTTGTTCTGCTCCTCTAACTTCCTTTGACTGGTTCTACGTGCTGCTATTTAGGGGACCATGAGATCATGGGGATTTAAAGGATGTGAGTTCACCTCTCAGAAAAGCATGCTTACCAGCCATGATTTATGACATGGTAGTCAGAAGAATCTCATTGTAAGATCTGACAAGACTTTAAAGGCAGTTGTTTAAATGCAGCAACTGTGATGACAGCACAGGCAGTTGACTCGTTTTGGGCATGTTATCTTCTAAAGCTGTCAGAATAAAGCCAAGTTTTTTGAGAAGGGGACATGTGCGAACCACTGTTCAGATTTTGAAATAAACTAGGATAATGTGATGAAGTTTGCACAATGCTTCCCATGAGATGTTCAGGAAACAAGTGGGAGAGTTGGAGAGGGCGGTTTGGTTTTGAAATGTACGGAGGGAGGTTGTGAGGTGGAGAGCTGTGGGGAAGGCATTTGTGGAGAGCACCACAAGTGAAGGCCCCTCGAATGTTTGAATGGAATGTCAGAGTCAGCTGGACAAAGGGCACAAAGTGGGGGCTAGGGCTGAAGAAAATGGCAGCTTGAGTTAGAAAAAGCTGTGTAGAGACAGTTAAAGCAGAGGTTTTGTTTAACCTTGGTGAACTGCTGATGGCTATATTATATGTTCAGTATTTGAAATTAAATGTGCCATAAATCTCATATTGGTTACCGTTATATTTTGCAGCCAGTGTTTCTGTCCCAGCAGAGGTCAGTCTGCAGATCTGAATAGTTTTCAGGTTTGGACATTGTTGGCTGTACTCTAGAAACAATGGTTTCTTGCTTGTCTCTGACTTGTTACAGATAGGAAGAGAATTTCAGTCATTGACGTCTTTGTCACGGACCTAGCCATATGTCGCCTGTTGTGTCAATCACCACAAGGTTTATTTTTAAATAAGGTGCTTAAGTAAATCTCTTGAAGGCTGGGGTGAACAAACGGATGTCATAACCCATCACAATGCCGTTTGCTATGTAGATGGGTAAAAATAATCAAGCTGACTGAAGTTGTTCTATTCATCTCATTGTCTGCTCAGTGAAGGGATGTAAAACGCATTAGAGAGCGATTGAAAGTAGGAGAGTTTTGGTCACATTTCAGCTTTTGAGGCTCCAGTCTCTGTATGGAACTGAAAGACACTTCTTTACAGTCAAAGGATTTGCAGAATGCAGAGATTTCAAACACGGGAATCAGAAAGGAGTGCCTACAAACACCTCCGTTACGCAGGTATTTGAATCAATGTACGTATATATTAAAAATGGTTATTGTCCAATAGAAATTCGGTAATGATTCAATGTCCACAGAACTGGAGATTATGCAACTGAAATTAATGCTACATCTCTCAATCCAGGATAAAATTCGAATTTCAGCACAATGTAATGTAGCTTAATGTTTCACATCAGAATTGTTAAACGTTCAATTTATTGTTGCAGAAAATTGACTGCAGATGTAGAAAGCTGTGAGTTTTATAAATTGTTTTGTACTCACTTAAAATCATAGGCAGGTTGTTTAAATGTGGTTAAACAGGCGGCATGTATTTGCATTTCAGATCAATTATGTGGGAGACATATTAAAGCACTGCTTTAACACTACAAATATTCACTGTGGGGGGTGGGGAGGGTTGTAATCCTTCATTCAATACAGCTAATAAGGAAGTAGGTGCGGTTGTTACAAGGTTGTTAATTTTATCCATAAAATGTAGAATAGGTTTTATATTGTAAATTCCTTTGGTGCAACTAACTCAGCGAGAATACAAAAAAGGCATGTGATTTTGTTTCAATTTTCCAGACATGTCCCAAATGCAGATTACAGGAGTTAACAATACTTTCATTGAGTGGGTCATCCAACCAATGGAGCAGTGGTGAAGGCAGAAATTGCCCGCATTTTCTGTGGATAGTAAGATTATAATAATGGCCCCCAACGTTGTTAGAAATAAGTCTTTGATTCACTGTAGTCAGGACAAACTAAATCTTCAAATGTCAGCATTTTATTTTCGTGGCGGAAGAGAACAGGTATCCATCAAAGATAAAATTTCAAGTAGCCTCTGTCCAAACATTGCAACAGTGCTGGTGAATTAGAAAGAAAGTCTCTCGCACCAGTTTCTGGTTCACTTGTTGTTCCTTGTGGCGTTTTAATACCAACATTTTAGGAGGACCAAACTTGGGATTGCTAAAAAATTGAAATAACAAAATCATACAATTATCAACAGAAGATTAATAGGATTAAGACTTCCTTTATATTCCATGTCAGTTCAGCAGACCTTATTAAAAACGTAAAACTGCATGAACCGGTACAGAAAGGTTTTGGTAACTTTGTACAGCACCACATATCAACTCTTAGTTGACACAAATATAATCCCCAGATACGGCAGCACCTAACTAAACAATACATTTTACAATTCACTGAGACTGCAATGTTCCCCTTCCTCATAGAAAAAAATTAGTGAAAAGATCTGTGTTACACTTTAAAGCATCAATTTCAAACTTTCATCAGTGAAAAGCTGGGTTACTGATGAATGATTTTATTTTGATCAGTTGAGAAGATTAATTACCTTTTAGATTAAAAGCAACCAATATCTTCTTCATGTCTATTATAATTTCATATGATTCAATTTAAAACTACTATAGTTGGTGAAAATTTCTATAAATATGCCATCAAGTTGTCAGCCAGGAGTTCTGTGGTGAATAATCACCACCTGACTCCATAAAGTCTGTTCAGCATTTATAAGGCACAATCAGGTGTGAGATAGAATATTCCCCATTTGCCTGGTTAAAACAGCTCCAACAGCATTCAAGAAGTTGGCACCATTTACAACAAAATAGCTTGCTGGATCCACACCCCGTCCAACATGTTTAAAGTTCACTCCATTCGCCACCACCACCATCTGCCAAGTGCACTACAGTAACGCACCCAGGCTCCTTTGACAGCATATTCCAAATCAGCAACCCCCCCATCATTCAGAAGGACAAGGGCCGCAGATACACGGGAACACAATCACCAGCAAGTTCCCTTCCAGCTATGCACAGTCTTGAGTTGGAATTGTATTGCTGTTCTGTCACAATCTAGGCCATAACCCGAGAACTCTTTTCCCCAATAGCATTGCAAAAGGACCTAGACCACATGAATTGGCATCATTGAGTAAGGTGGCTCACTAAGGGTAACTACAGATGGGCAATAAATGCTAGCCTTACCAGCAACCTCTGTATCTAAGAATGAATACAAGAAAAAACAGTCAATTTCTCACTACAATTCATCCAACACGTCATGATTAAACAAAGTTTTTGTGACAAGGATTAGAAATAATTGGTTCTAAAAGTAATTCATCGACATTTTAAGTCAAGTACTATTTATTTTAAAACTCACTATGAATTTCTTAAGCCATATTTCCGAGGTAAACTTGTCCTGAGGTAAACTGGTCCTGAGGTAATTCCATCCTCCATTCGATCATGCCTCAGAAGCACCTCTACTGAAAGGAATGTCAAATTACAGCCAATGAAGTTTGTATGAGAAAGTTTCATTTTAAATGGGGACATTGGAGTTGTATATGCAGAAATTCACGTGCAATCCATGCAGAAGAAAGGTTCTGAATATAATGCATATGTTTACAGATGTTCTGATCCAGCAGCTTTCCATCAGACTCCAGTTGCCACACTTCCAAGTGTTAGAGGGGCAACATAAAAGTAAAGGGCGTATTTCACAGTGACTTCCTCAGACAGAAATAAACATGCAGTTTCATTTGGCCAGTATGTCATCTGCTAGAAGTAAATGTGTTTCTTTACATCACTTTACCAATGCAGGACTCTTCTGAGAGCTAGGCTGGGAAAAACACTGGATCTGATCCTTTTGTTTGTTCATGTGATGTGGACATTGTTGGCTGGGCTAGCATTTATTGAATATCCCTAGTCACCCTGGAGAACAGTGGTGGGCTGCCTTCTTGGATCACTGCTGTTCTTGCGGTGTAGCTGTCCTTTCCTCACCTTAGCTCCTAAACCTCATTAGAGAGATCACATCATCAAGTAACATCCTGGCTGCCTTCCTTGTTTTGTAACTAGGAGAGATGAGGGTTATATCTCTGTTACTATTTTTGTGTAATTCACTCCAGTCAGCTAATGTAATGGAAATACAACAGATCAAATGAGGAATTGGCTTGGTCTGTCTCACCTATGTCACACAATGCATTTCCTCAACAAATATTAGTGGGGCTGTTCTCTTTGGGGAAGAGAGGGCTCAGAGGCAAATTGATCGAGGTGGTCTGAATCATGACAGGTCTGGACAAAGTGCACAGGGAAAATCTGTTCCCATTGGTGGAAGGTTTGTGAACCAACATGACGAAATGGTAAAGTGAGTAAGATCTGGAACGTACTCCCTGAAGGCGTGCTGAAGACTGATTTGATGATGTCTTTCAAAAGGTTAACTGGATAATCAACAAAAGAAAGAGAATTGCAGAGCTATGGGGAAAAGGCAAAGGAAGGGAAATCTGAGCCACTTTTATAGAGGGCCATCACAGATATAGCAGACTGAATGTGTTGCATCCATTCTATGATTCTGTTTCAATACAAATGATGTCACTGAGTCATTCACAATATGTAAAGGGGGCTATGCTTTCTCTTACAATCCTCAGATTACGGTCATTCAGTTTTTCCCAAATGACTGCATGGTGATTTGGAGAGAAGTCTGGAAGTTAGCTCAGTCAATTGAGAGACATGCATATTTTGTACTAGAACTTTAAATAACTTTTTTCTTTTGTGCTGAATGCAGGATTAAGGTTCAGACTGATGGAGAATAAGATGCCTCCTTCATGAGCAGTGCTGATTATTGAGCATTTTTGGCTCAGCTAAGATGAAAGTTGATAGACAACACCTGCTCCTGCACAGCTTCAGAAGAGTACTGTCATTAAGTTTATTGAAGTTTATAAAATCATGAGGCGGGTAGATAAAGTGAACGGTGTCCTTTCCCTAGGGTGGGGGTTTCAAGACTAAGGGGAATATTTTGAGGTTGAGAGGAGAAATATTTAAAAAAGACATGAGCGACAATTTTTTTTACACAGAATTGTGCGCATGTGAAATGAACTTCCAGAGGAAGTGGTGGATGCGGATGCAATTGCAACATTTAAAAGACATTTAGACAAATACATGAGTAAAAAAATGTTTGGTGAAGAAATGGGCTAGGAGCAAGCAGGTAGAACTAGTTTAGTTCGAGATTATGATTGGCATTGACTGGTGAGACGAAAGAGTCTGTTTCCATGCTGTATAACTCTATGACTTTTTAAGTGTCAAATGTCTAGCCATCAGGACATCTCAAAGCACTTTGCAGACATTTTTTGATGTATAGTCAGTGTTATACTGTAGGAAAACACTGTTAATTTGTGCACAGTAAGCTCCCACAAAGAATAATAATGATCAGATCTTCCACATTCATGATATTGATTAATGCATAAATGCTCATCAGGACACTAGGGAGAACCATTGAGCTCGTCTTTGAATTAGTCTCATGTGATCATTTGTATCCATCTCAGAGAGCAGATGGCTCCTCAGTTTGACATTTCATCTGAAAGACAGAATATCTGACGTGCAGTGATCACTCATTTCTCCACAAGTTTCAGCCTAGGAATTCTGTTCTCAAGTCTCAAACAGAGCTTGAACCTAGAACCTTCAGACTCCGAGATCAGACTGTCAGCTCTGAACTCCATACCACCAGTAGCACGATATGACAGTACTGAAGAGTCTTGATTTTTAAAATCGAGCTTTGCACAGTTTCCCTCTTGTGTTAATTCTCCAAAGGCCAAAGCTTGTTTCAACCCTCTGTGTTCCTTTGATCACAATTTTGGAAAGAATCCGTCTCCCACAAGTGGATGACAGCATTAGTTTGCAGCTCTCTATTGCTTGAGTGTTGAAAATACATTTAATTCATTCACCCATTTCTGATCAGATGAGTTCCGTAGGGCTTCCGTGTTCTCAAAATAACCTGTGAGCCACAAAACAATTTTTTTTCTGATTGCAAAACATTAACAGTGACTTTGGGATTTGCAGTTGTTTTGAATAATGCTGGATAAGGAAAATTCATGCTGGTAGTTAGGGATTTGTTTGTTTATCTTTCAGTCTACAACACCTAATTCCATTGTGTTTAAAATAAGGCTGTATCTTCAGAAAGTATGCCTATTTATTCATTCCTGTTTTATTTGAACAAGTAATAATTTGTGACAGTCTTTTCTGTTTGGACTTCACAGAGCTTCATCGCAGTGAGAGTATGCAGGAAAAGCAAGTGAAGGAAGCCAGGACAAAATGCAAAACCATTGCATCGCTCCTCACCTCTGCGCCCAACCCCCACTCAAAGGGAGTGCTTATGTTTAAGAAACGCCGTCAAAGAGCAAAAAAATATACCCTGGTTAGTTATGGAAGTGTAGATGAGGAAAAGCAGAATATCGATGAGGACGGTGAATTGCTGCCGACTAGTGAGTCTGAGTTTGATGAAGAGGCATTTTCTGATGCAAAAAGCTTAACGAATCAGTCAACGGGATCAGATTGGGATGGTTCTTACCTGGACATGGAAAAGTCCAAATCTGAGTCCCAGGGTTTAAATGAAACCAAGGGGAAGGGTGTAATGCTATTTGAACACCAGAGACAACTAGCAGGGGAATATATCGTGGAGGAGTCTCCTATTCAGAGGCAACACAGTCTCCAAATGAAACCAAAGCCAGAGGCTGAAGTGAGGAACTACAATTTGATGAATGGAGAGAGTACCTGGCCCAGCAATTCAGATGTATGCCGTGGAACACCTGCCTCTGATCCTTTAAAAAGCTATGCAGAAACAAACCTTTCTGCAGCAGTGCGTGCAGAGCCCACATTACACGTGATGAGGCAGAGTGAACAGCATCATACTCAGCACTTTATACCAGGAACCTCCTTTGTATCCAGTGTAACAAATAGGACTGCGAGGCCATTCACGCCAGGTTTTCAGCAAAGCCGAGCAGCACCAACATATTCTGTCTCTGCCCCAGTTCCATTCAGGAAAAGTACAGCTCATGTGATGTCTCAGGATCAAGATACTGGGCAAAACAAACTTACAATGCCTTTCACACCACCATCAGAGGTAGTCTCTTTGCCAACTGTGAATCCTAAAAGCCAACCTGTGACAGCAAAGGAAACTGGAGCCTTGAAAAGCATGGGGCTTCTTTATTCACCAGGACCCATGTTGATGACATCACCACCACCACCACCGATAGTGACGTCACCGCCACCGGCTGTGATGTCACCACCGTCTATGACATCTCCACCTCCAGCCATGATTTCACCACCCCCTGTGATGTCACCACCCCACACTGCGATGTCACAACCCCATGCGACATCACCACATCTTGTGATGTCACCACACCTTATGATGTCACCAACCCACACTGTGAAGTCACCACCCCTCGTGACATCACCACATCCTGGCGTAATGTCACCACCCATCATGATGTCACCACCTCCCACCGTGGTGTCACCACCACCTACAGCAGTACCATCTTCACTGCCTGTAACAAATCCTTATTCACCACCCCAGGCTGCAGTCACCAGCACTGCCAAATTCCATCTATCTTCAGCATTGTCCCCACAGAAACAGACTGAGCCTGCTGCTGCTATTAATGCAAACTTCCAAGCTCCCTCAATTGGTAGCACCTCAACAACAGCATGGTCAACCAATTTGCAATCAGAGAATCTGGCTACGAGAGAGCAAAGAATTGCAATCCCAGCCTCTAAAACAGGCATCTTGCAAGAGGCTCGCAGGAGAAGCACAAGGAAGCCAATGTTTACAAAGACTGAACAGGTAAAAGCTTCACCAAACCCTGAACTTCTTTCCTTGGTTCAAAATCTGGATGAAAAGAAACCAGATCATTCAGGGGCTGGATTTGAGTCAGGCCCTGAAGAAGACTTCTTGAGTCTTGGTGCTGAAGCATCAAATTTTATGCAGTCCCAGATGCGTAGGCAAAAGGTCCCCCCTCCTGTCGCACCAAAACCTTCCTTAAAGCCCCAGTTAATAGACAATGGTTCTCCACTTGTGAATGGAAATACTACGTCCGGGTCTCTCCAATTGAAAGGAAAGGGGGCTGAACTCTTCGCTAAGAGACAAAGCCGTATGGATAAGTTTGTTGTGGAATCAGTGCCTAATTATACTTCACAGGCAAGAGGACCATCTCCCACCCCTTCACTTCCCTCTACATGGAAATATTCTCCTAATATCCGGGCTCCACCTCCTATTGGTTACAACCCCATGCATTCCCCATCATATCCACCAGCAGCCAGCAGATCACATAGAGCAACATCAGCCACCAAGCCTGAGAGAAAGTGGAAACCAGCAGGGAACCAAAAGGTAGGAATACAAGCCATTGATTTCATGAGACATCAGCCATATCAATTAAATCCAGCCATGTTCAGCTTTGATGAATCCAACTTGGGGACACAGAGTTTACCAAGAAATACTCCACTGAGACAAACCGGTCAGCAATCCTTCATCTCGACAAAACATGTTCCTGTGAAGACAACAAGAACCTGTGAGATTCGTCGTTTCTCAACACCATTGCCTACTGTTACTCCCACTGTTGTTGCCCCAAGATCAGCCACAACTCTTGCTGAGCCAGTGTGGATGTCCACTCCTCCTTCCCCACCACCAGCACCAGTCAAAATATCCAGCTTCAATATACCCGCTCCTCAAACCTCCAAAGTAAACAGAAAGGCACCGGAAGGAAGCCAGGAAGTAACCTCTGAAACTTCAGTGCTTAATTTGTCACCTAACGAAGATGTTCAAATGCAAAAGAAAACAACACATCATGCCCCCAGGCCGAGGTTCTCAGCCGTAAGAGGAGGAATGAGTACTCACACATGGAGACCTGGGTCATTCTAATAATAAAATATGTTTACAGTCATCATGATTCTTAGTGACAGTTGAAAGACTCTCACGTCAAGAGGACTTGCATCTCAAAATGGAAGAAATCACTTGTATTTACGTAGCACTATTCATGACCCAGTCTGTTACAAAGTGCCTTTTTGCCAATGAAATTCTTTTCGAATTATGGTCACTGTTTCGGCAGAGGAGACACTGCAGCCAATTTGTACACAGTTAACTCCCACAAACAGCAGTGAAATAAATGCCAGATCATCTGTTTTCACTGTTGATTGAGGGACACATCTTGGCCAGAACACCACCTCTGCTTCTCTGCTCCTTGACTAGTGCCATGTGACATTTTACATCTTCTCAAGGGGGTTTGTTTTATTGCCTCATCTGAAAGACAGTGCCTCAGCTCTGCTTGGATTCAGTTCTCAACTCAAGACACAAGTTTGTGTCAAAAATGCAACTCACTGACCCCAAGGAAGTGCTACAGTACATTTGAGTACTTTAACTATCAACATAAAGCCATGCAAAGAGTTTAATGATGTGCTGCTGAGTCAAGGAGAAATATGGCTTGTAACATGTTAATTGTTTCTGGACGCATCATGTTTTTAAAGAGTTTTTAAAGACATCAGAGTAAATTACTATTACACTGACGTCCCAATGCTTTGTAATTATTTACTAGATCTTTCTATAGATTTCGGATCAATAAACCATGACCATTCAAAGTTGAACAGAAATGAATAACAGAAGGCAGTGACGACATCCTGAGTACAATAACTTATTCGTGGAACACATTTCCCTGCTTTACCGTTGGCATGTAGTCTACCTAACACCTCAGCATTGCTATCTCTTTGAATGATCCTCTTTAAAAACATCTAGCATCCCTATTCTGTTGTGTGACATGACTGAATATGTTTTAAATGTTAAAACTGCCAAAGTAATGCAAAAGAACATGAAGACTCTTCAAGGAATCCTTGAATTTGAATTGTCTATGACAGTTGCCACAAATATCAGCTCACATTCAAATGTTCCAATCTATCAGTCATCACAGTATATCTCAGTAATAATTCTCATCATCTAGCAATAGCTTTGGATCATTCTTGTCATGCAGTGTGCTATAGTTGTGCCAATGATTTGGTGAAAAAATATCAGATGAGAATTTCCCAGAGACTCCTGGGAATAAAATAACGATAGAAGTGCGTAACTGGAGATGCTGGGATGCTGGACAGATGTATCTATAAGGCACAAACCTACATTATTCCAAATACTAACTGAACTTATTGTCCATTTAGGCTCCTGTTTCCAAGGTTTAATATTTTACTTCAGCAGCCGAAGTAAGAAAAAATGACTGCATTGACAATGTCTTGCCATCTCCAAACAAGCAGCATTGAACTTGTACTTCTTAATTGTGCTCATAATGTTTAGTACCAACTGCTGCAATGTTTTAACACTCGCACGGGATGCCTGATGCGGGCAATTTTTGATGCTGTTTAATTGGAGCAAAGACTCCCATTGGAGTCTCAAGTCATCAGACCAGATATAACACCAAGCAGGTTGACAGTGCAGCACAACTCATCAATTCCACCATGTCAAGCAACAGGAGCCACTTCATTGTGTGAAAGGTTTTGAGGCATTTCAGTGGGGTAAATGCTAGATTCATACAAGTGCGTTATTTATTAAAACCAAATGATTTGTCCTGAATTATCTTCAGAAGTGGCTTTAGCTTTGTTAAATATTGAAAATGAACTGCAGATCTCATTAGAAGAAAATGAACTCGCTCTTGAAAGAAACTCCTTTCTGAGATGTTCAGAATAAGACTGGAGTGTGAATATGGAATAATCTTGAATGACTGATAAAAATGGATGATTGTGTACATTCTATATTCCTTGCATTAACCATTGAGATGAACAAGAAATATGTGGATAGAATGGGATGCAATCAGTGACAATGGATAGAAATGGTAGGGGATTGACAGGAAATGTCGGAAAGATTGGGTCAGATGAGATGTTGTTTCTGTATGTGGTGAAGGAAGCAGAGTAAATGGAGCCTGAGAAGATCTCAATGATCTGTGCTGGTTTGAGCTATAAAGTCTAATATTGCAAGGGTAATTAGTTTGCAATATTTTCTTCACAATATGATTATGACTTACTGACCAATCACTGAGCTCCTGAGGAATTGTGAATGTTCAGTCGTGAAAATCTTGACTTTTACTTGACATTTCAACACAGCACCCAAGTGCCTTAATAATTAATGTTGCCAAAGTATTTGTTCACCTGCTTTAGAAAAAATATTTAGGTTTTGGAATGGAAAGTTTCAAAATGGCTTGTAATATTGATCCAAACTGAAGAGTAGACTTTGTTTTTGCTGTGTGAAGCTGCTGCTGTTCGTAAACCTTAAAGCTTACATATTTTCACCTTTTCATTAACCACAATCCTGCATTTAGCGATGAAGAAACAGCACTCAGGAGATTGCAATTAACCATTTTAAAACAAAACTGTGCTGCTTGCCCACTTTGCATATTTGACTGTGCATCAACCTCAATAATGAAGTGATAATTTTACTTAGCTATGAAGTAGTTCTAATTCAATCAATGACGCTACAAGATACAGTAAATCTGAAATAAAAGCAGAAAATGCTGTAAATACAGGTCAGGCAGAATCTATGGAAAGACATTAGGACTCCTGTAGCAACTCCCCAAAACCTGTCCACTTTCTACAAGTCAATGGGGAATACTCCCACTTTCCTGGATAATAGCAGCTCTGATAACACTAGAGAAGCTCGACACCATACATTGCAAAGCAATCTGCTTGATTGCCACCACATCTATAAACATTCACTTCACCTGCCACTGACCCTCAGTGGCAGCAATGTGTACCATCTACAAGATGCACTGCAGAATTTCATCAAGGCTCCTTCAACATCTTCCAACTCTTGGTCACTACAATTGAAAAGGACAAAGGCAGTAGATAAATTTGGTGGCTTAGTGGTTAGCAATACTGTCTCACCTGCATCAGTGACCTGGGTTTGATTCCAGCGTCAGACGACTGTCTGTGTAGAATTTGTGCATTCTCCCAGTGTCTGCATGGGCTTCTTCCCACAGTCCAAAGAACGTGCAGGTTAGGTGGACTAGCCGTGCTGTTTTGCTCATAGCATGGGAAATGCAGGGTCACAGGGAGAGATTAGAGTAGGGTCGGGGTAGAAGCTCTTCAGAGGATCGCTGTGGACTTGATGGGCTGAATGGCCTGCTTCCACATTGTAGGGATTCTATGAAATTGGAACACTATCATCTGCATGTTCGCTTCCAGAGCACTCACTGTCCTGACTTCCAAAGAAGCTGTTCCTTCAGTGCTGATAGTTCAAAATCCAGGAACTGAATCCATAACAGTACTGTGGGTTTACTTGCAGCACATAGATTGCAGCACTTCAACCGCAACTAGAGGTGGGCAATAAGTGCTGGCTTGGCCATGTTCCAGCAGGAAATAAAAACAAATATTTCAGGTCTGTGACTGTGTTCTTGGAATAAACTTTGAGATGAAGGTCCATTGATGTGAATCTGTAATTTGGTGTCTCTCTCCACAGATGCTGACTTTTCCGTTTTTAAAAATAGTTAGTATTTATCAAGCAAAGACCTCTTTTCAGCCAGTGAAGCTGTGTTGGACTGTGTCCTTAGAGCTACAGATTGTCAATGAAAGGAATAACACGAATATTTCTTCTCATACATTTTAGGACAAGTCAGACTGGTGTGGTTACAGTAAAGAAAGCAATGCACCTTTGCTGTTTACCCATAGGAGATAGATCTGCTTTGATTGTCATAGAGGTGACATTACCTTTTTTGAAAACTATATACATATATTAGATTTTTAATGTTTAAATCGTTATGTATGTTAAAGTGCTATGTATGCTGATGTAAAATAATAAAATAGATTAACTAATACAATTTGTGAGCTGCTTAGAGAGCAAAACATGAGCAGGTATACGGAGGGACATAACCATGTCTCTGGAACAGACTCAGAGATGGGAGTCAACATGAATCACATGACATCTGTTGAAGAAGCAGGATTAATGCCTGCTGAAGGGTATTACCTTATTAAAAGACTAATTCACTAAGAATTTCTGCATTGCACAGTGGAGTCTCTCACTCATGACGTTGGGCGTCTGGGAATTTCAGCTTAAAACCCTGTTGTCAATGTTTCAGGGAGAAAATCCATTCGATTCTTAAAATTTTAAATGCTTGTTTCCTTCTATTTGAGTAGTTTTAGTTATTTCCATGAAAGATGGTAAAGGAAAGACTGTCAAGGTATTTTGGAATTGTGAGGTCATGTGATGAAAATGCGAGGAGTTGGCAATCCTGTCCAACAGCCTCCTTTAAGGTTAGTTTTCAGACGTTTCGTCACCATTCTAGGTAACATCATCAGTGAGCCTCCGACGAAGCGCTGGTGTTATGTCCCGCTTTCTATTTATCTGGTTAGGTTTCCTTGGGTTGGTGATGTCATTTCCTGTTCTGACAAACTGGGAGGAAGCTAGCCACCAGGATACATGAACATCAACTAGCCACAAAACGACGTGACCCACTATCACTCATATCCTTACATACAGATAAGGAAGGACACCACTTTGATTGGGACAACACATCCATTCTAGGACAAGCCAAACAGAGACATGCATGAGAATTCCTAGAAGCATGGCATTCCAACCGGAATTCCATCAACAAACACATTGACTTGGAGCCAATCTACCATCCCCTGAGAAAAAGAACAGGAAATGACATCACCAACCCAAGGAAACCTAACCAGATAAATAGAAAGCGGGACATAACACCAGTGCTTCGTCGGAGGCTCACTGATGATGTTACCTAGAATGGTGACGAAACGTCTGAAAACTAACCTTCCAGCTCAGCGAGCAAATTCACATCCAGAACCTCAACCTGAGCTACAAATCTTCTCAAAACTCGCTAGCCTCCTTTAAAGTAACATTACTTTAATAATTCCTGGCATGGGGACACTTTTGGAAGGCCACAATTTGTTGTCCATTCCTATACGCCTTCACAATCCACTTTAACAGGTTTCATCCAGATTGGTGGTTTGTTTAGTCATTGAAGGGGGCAGTTAAAAGTCAATAATGTTCTTGGGGGATTGGAGTTACATGTAGCCTATAGTTTGTTTTAAAAACCTACCTGATGGCCCCTTTTACTGAGACCATTGCAAATTACCTGAATTGTTTTCACACTGAATTCAAACTCTCACATTGTCCTGGTAAATTTAAAGTTTGAGCTGTTTGGATTGTAGACGATGTCCAGTTACCACTCCACATTGCAGTGCTATCAATCAGGTGACAGTGCAAGGAAGCCCCCTGACAGACATAGTAGATGGAATCTGGATGTAGCTTACTGCTTTTAATGACTTGTTCTGTTTTGATTAGTTAGTGTTGCTGGTTACTGGGAGCCCTGTTCATGAACAGCAGCCAGGCAAAAGAGAAGACTACTGGGGGGAGAATTGACATGGAACACTCTCACTGTCTCCATGCAACTGGTACCATTCCTTTTGGTCTGGAAGCACAGCGAAAGGAGATATAAAATTAAATTCAACCAGAGGCAGAATAAAATAGAAAATATGAGATTTATGCTCCAAGTATTTATCAACTGGGCAGCTGTAATAGGCTCTAGGCTTATTACTAAGACAGTTGAGCAGGTAATTCTGACCCCTGGCAACCTGTGCTGTGTGCTGAGAGTGTCATTTGAACTGACCTTGCCAGTTGGCTGATATTTTTGTATCCCGCATTTGGGCTGATGCTACCATGTGAATTATACCATGTGACAGCACCTGTTTATTGTGGAGTGTAATTCAATGCCCGATGATCAGTCACGTGTCAATGAGTGAAAATCAACACTTCATTGGAGATGAAAAGAACTGGTATGTGACAGTAGATGGGAACAGAGAGGGTGTGAAATATGAAGAATAAATTTTTTTTTTCAGAACTATAGCAGTAAAATCTGCGAGATTTATGTCCAGTGGGAAGATACAAATTCACTGTACCCAAGAGAAAGTGGTGCTTTTAACCTCGGTTGAATCCCAACTTAGATAAAATGGTCTGCAGCCAAAATGATGAAGAAGAGACCAAGAAAGTTTCTCTCCTGAGTCAGTGGCTCAAGACCATAGAACCAAAAGGCCAATTGTTACATCATGACTGTGCTATCCAATTGGTTCCGTTCCTTTTGCCTTTTCCTCATAGCCCTGGCCATTAAAAATGGTTTGTCTTCATTCCCTAAAAACGTCATGATTCTGAACCTCCACTAAACCTCCCCTTCACTTTCTCTTTCTCTGTCCCTTATTCCTGACACTGTTCTAGTAACTCCCCATGATATCATCTCAAAGGCTTTGAAATTCTTCCTTGTGCATGATACCCAGAATTAACATGATATCCCCAGGATTGCTGTGGGAACACAACAGACAAATGGAAGGATAATCAAATCCAGGAATACAAAGGAATCCAGCCAGTGACACCTTGGGTTTATATGTAATTCGGCAGGATATTCTATGAGTGAAAAGCCTGCTCCTGCCCCACCGAACTCATCTCCACCTATCTGGACTCCATTTTCTCCCCTTTGGTCCAGGAACTCCCCACCTACATCCGTGACACCACCCATGCCCTCCACCTCCTCAAGGACTTCCAATTCCCTGGCCCCCAACACCTCATTTTCACCATGGACGTCCAGTCCCTATACACCTGCATTCCGCATGCAGATGGCCTCAAGGCCCTCTGCTTCTTCCTGTCCCGCAGGCCCGACCAGTCCCCCTCCACTGACACCCTCATCCGCCTAGCCGAACTCGTCCTCACCCTCAACAACTTCTCTTTCGATTCCTCCCACATCCTACAGACTAAGGGGGTGGCCATGGGCACCCGCATGGGCCCCAGCTATGCCTGCCTCTTTGTAGGTTACGTGGAACAGTCCCTTTTCCGCACCTACACAGGCCCCCAAACCCCACCTCTTCCTCCGTTACATTGATGACTGTGTCGGCGCCGCCTCTTGCTCCCCAGAGGAGCTCGAACAGTTCATCCACTTCACCAACACCTTCCACCCCAACCTTCAGTTCACCTGGGCCATCTCCATCACATCCCTCACCTTCCTGGATCTCTCAGTCTCCATCTCAGGCAACCAGCTTGTAACTGATGTCCATTTCAAGCCCACCGACTCCCACAGTTACCTAGAATACACCTTCTCCCACCCACCCTCCTGCAAAAATTCCATCCCCTATTCCCAATTCCTCCGCCTCCGCCGCATCTGCTCCCACGATGAGGCATTCCACTCCCGCACATCCCAGATGTCCAAGTTTTTCAAGGACCGCAACTTTCCCCCCACAGTGGTCGAGAACGCCCTTGACCGCGTCTCCCGCATTTCCCAACACATCCCTCACACCCCGCCCCCGCCACAACCGCCCAAAGAGGATCCCCCTCGTTCTCACACGCCACTCCACCAAACTCCGGATACAACGCATCATCCTCCGACACTTCCACCATCTACAATCCGACCCCACCACCCAAGACATTTTTCCATCCCCACCTCTGTCTGCGTTCCGGAGAGACCACTCTCTCCATGACTCCCTTGTTCGCTGCACACTGCCCTCCAACCCCACCACACCCGGCACCTTCCCCTGCAACCGCAGGAAATGCTACACTTGCCCCCACACCTCCTCCCTCACCCTTATCCCAGGCCCCAAGATGATTTTCCACATTAAGCAGAGGTTCACCTGCACATCCGCCAATGTGGTATACTGCATCCACTGTACCCGGTGTGGCTTCCTCTACATTGGGGAAACCAAGCGGAGGCTTGGGGACCGCTTTGCAGAACACCTCCACTCGGTTCGCAATAAACAACTGCACCTCCCAGTCGCAAACCATTTCCACTCCCCGTCCCATTCTTTAGATGACATGTCCATCATGGGCCTCCTGCAGTGCCACAATGATGCCACCCGAAGGTTGCAGGAACAGCAACTCATATTCCGCTGGGAACCCTGCAGCCCAATGGTATCAATGTGGACTTCACCAGCTTCAAAATCTCCCCTTCCCCCACCGCATCCCAAAACCAGCCCAGTTCATCTCCTCCCCCCACTGCACCACACAACCAGCCCAGCTCTTCCCCCCCACCCTCTGCATCCCAAAACCAGTCCAACCTGTCTCTGCCTCCCTAACCTGTTCTTCCTCTCACCCATCCCTTCCTCCCACCCCAAGCCGCACCTCCATCTCCTACCTACTAACCTCATCCCACCTCGTTGACCTGTCCGTCTTCCCTGGACTGACCTATCCCCTCCCTACCTCCCCACCTATACTCTCCTCTCCACCTATCTTCTTTTCTCTCCATCTTCGGTCCGCCTCCCCCTCTCTCCCTATTTATTCCAGAGCCCTCACCCCATCCCCCTCTCTGATGAAGGGTCTAGGCCCGAAACGTCAGCTTTTGTGCTCCTGAGATGCTGCTGGGCCTGCTGTGCTCATCCAGCCTCACATTTTATTATCTAGGATATTCTATGACATTGCTTGTGATAAATTGGAGAGTACAATAATCCATAAACCAGCTAAACCCAGCCTTGTTTGCACAAGTGGACTGGTGTAGTAAGATGGTAATTGGAATAGAAAGAATAGGCTGGGTGGATCGGCCATGCTAAATTGCCCATAGTGTTCAGGGGTGTGTGAATTATGGGGACTGGGTCTGGGTGGGATGCTTCAAGGGGTGGTGTGGACTTGTTGGGCTGACGGGCCTGTTTGCACACTGTAGGGAATCTAATCTAGATGGAGAGAATGTGGTTTAATGAAAAATGTTACGGCAGCAGGTTCCAAATTGTGATGATAACAGAAATACAGAAAGTAACTATAATTCATAGCATAATTATAGGCAACTGTTAACATAAAACTTAAACATTTACTAATAAAAGAATCACACAATTATAATGTTTAAGAACACAAATAATGATTATCTGATATAAAATGCAGATCTCCTTAATGGCAGCACAAGCACCCACCACTCGATTCCTCTTAATTCCCAGTCCTATGGACAATGAGGGGAATTATGTTGCACTGACTCCATGCCCCCATCACTTTATAAGTTGAATAACTCAACATGAAGTTTTAAAAGTAGCCAGCTGTCTCTTCAATGCAAATGTCTAAATTGCAACATACTTTTGGAAATTTGAAAAGGCTGGAAGATTGTATTCCTGTCTCATAAAATGCACATTCTGAACTTATAGTAATTGATCTAAAAACTCAATGGGGTCTTTAAGAGTAGTGTTGAGTATCAAGTCTAATGAAACAATTCAAAAGCTATGATTTGAGAAATTTAGAAAACATGATTTGGAATATGTAGAGCCACAGTGCACAGAAACAGACCCTATGGTCCAACCAGTCCACACCAACTATTATCCCAAACTAAACTAGTCATAACTTTATGCGCTTGGTGCATATCCCTCCAAACATTTCTTATTCATGATAACAAAGTGTGGAGCTGGATGAACACAGCAGGCCAAGCAGCATCTCAGGAGCACAAAAGCTGACGTTTCAGGCCTAGACCCTTCATCAGAGAGAGGGATGGGGAGAGGGTTCTGGAATAAATAGGGAGAGAGGGACAGGTGGACCAAAGATGGATAGAGGAGAAGATAGGTGGAGAGGAAAGTATAGGTGGGGAGGGGATAGGTCAGCTCAGGGAGGACGGACAGGTCAAGGAGGCGGGATGAGGTTAGTAGGTGGGAAATGGAGGTGCGGCTTGAGGTGGGAGGAGGGAAGTAGGTGAGAGGAAGAACAGGTTAGGGAGGCGGGGATAGAAATTCTGGTTTTGGGATGCAGTGGGGGGAGGGGACGAACTGGGCTGGTTTTGGGATGCGGTGGAGAGGGGGTAGATTTTGAAGCTTGTGAAGCTTGATACCATTGGGCTGCAGGGTTCCCAAGCGGAATATAAATTGCTGTTCCTGCAACCTTCGGGTGGCATCATTGTGGCAGTGCAGGAGGCCCATGATGGACATGTCGTCTAAGGAATGGGAGGGGGAGTTAAAATGGTTCGCGACTGGGAGGTGCAGTTGTTTATTGTGAACCGAGCTGAGGTGTTCTGCAAAGCGGTCCCCAAGCCTCCGCTTGGTTTTTTATTCATGTACTTATCTAAGTGTCTTTTAAATGTTGTAACCGTACCCACAGCTATCCACTTCCTCTGAAGTTCATTCCACACATGAGCCACTCTCTATGTAAAAAAAACTGCCCCTCATATCTTTTAAAAATCTGTCTCCTCTTGCCTTAAAAGTATGCTCCCTAGTCTTGAAATGTCCCTCCGGCGGGAAAAGACACCTGCCACTCACCTTATCTATGTCCTTCATGATTTTATAAACCTAAATAAGATCACCCCTCAAACTCCTATGCTCTACTGAAAAAAGTCCCAGCCTCTCCTTATAACTCAAATCCTCCATTCCCAGCAATGTCCAGCTAAATCTCTTCTGAACCCACTTCAGCTTCAAAATATCCTTCCTATAACTGGACAACCAGAACTGGAAGCGGTATTCCGGAAAAGGCCACCAGTGTCCTGTACAACCTCAACATGACATCCCAACTGCTACCCTCAATGGCCTGAGCATTGAAGACAAGCGTGCTAAACACCTTCTTAACCACTCAATTTATGTTTGATGGAAATTTCAAAGAATTATGTACCTGAACCACTGAGCCTCTTTTCTAACACACTACCAAAGGCCCTACTTTTAATTGTATAAGTCTTTCCCCATATTTGTTTTACATAAATGCAATACCTCACATTTATCCAAATTAAACTCCATCTGAAATTGATCAAGATCTCTTTGTAATCTTAGAAAACCTTCTTCTCTGTCTAAAAGACTACCAATTTTGGTGTCATTCGCAAACGCACTAACTATGCCTTCTATATTGTCATCTAAAACACTTATATGAATGTCAAACAAAAGTGGACCCAGCACCAACCTCTATGGAATACAACTGGCCACAGGCATCCAGTCCAAAAAACAACCCTTCACCATCATATCTGTCTCCTGCTATAAAGTCAATTTTGTATCAAATTGGTAAGCTCACCCTGAATCCCATGTGATGTAACTTTACTAATTTGTGTACCATGTGGAACCTTGTCAAAGGCTTTACTAAAGTCCAAGTAAACAATGTCTACTACTCTGCCCTCATCAATCTTCTTGGTTACTTCATCAAAAATCTTAAACAGGATTGTGAGACACAATTTCCCTTGCACAAAACCATGTGCATTCTCCCTGAAATTCTTTGCTTCTCCAAATACATATAAATTCCAACTTTCCGAATCACTTCCAACAACTTACCCACCACCAAAGTCAGACTCACAGATCTATAGTTCCATATGTTTGGTATGTTATTGAGTACAGAAAGCAATAGGGAGCCATTTCAAAATAAAATTTTCCTGATATTCAGTTAAGAAAATACACTATATCATTGTAACTTAGAAGACATTTTGCATCCAAAGACACATGATGCAGACAGAAGCACAATTAATTTTTCCTGGAACGTTTATAAGAATGGACAAATGTTTATCATATACATTATTATCTTTTACAACAGCCCTGAATTTTAGCAACAGAGGAATACTTAGCAGGGGTCAAGGGAGAAATGGATAGTGAAAACAGATGCACTAACAACTTTCAAAAGTGGTTTGGATAAATACTTAAGGGAAATACTTACATAAGAACATATGGAATGGGAACATACAGTACCTTGAGCTTGCTGTGCCATCCAGTGAGACTAGAGCAGTTTCTTGTCCCCACTTTCTTGTCTGATCGCTCCTCTGTTCATCAGGAGAGATCAGGGAAACTGAACTAATTGGATGACTCTTGCAAAGAGCTGACATGAACATGATGAGTTGAAAGATTTCTTGTGTTGTATTACTCTATAATGATGGGAGCATCACAGCATCTAAAAACTATTTAGTTGTTGCTCAACTCACACTGTATGCAACTGCTATGTTTTTTGAAGATCACAATATTTAAATGTTACACTGTACATAGACATGCTGGAAACAAATTATAGACTCACTGTCCAGGCTTCAATTCCATTCAAGACTGATGTGTTACAGCATTGGTGTTTCAGTAATTGTCAGCATTCACTCGGTTGTGATTTGCGAGATATTTTGTTTATCGCACTGCCCTTATTTCACTACTTCTTCAAATATCAAGACAATGAAACTTGATTCATTCTCCACACAGGATTTGACAATAGGTCATATTTGCTTTGGTTGTGTATTTACAAAGATGCCATTTTAACAGTGCTATTAGCCTTTATTTTTTAAGCTAGTCAACTGCCAGAAAAGGGAATTGTTTGGGACCAGCTGACAGCTTTAAAAAAAACACTGGATCAGTATCAGTAAGGGCAATTCGGGGCTACAGAGAATTTACGAACACTGCAGAAGTAAAAGGAGTTTATTGAGCATGAAATTCTGCCTCATTTACATCTATCCGATTCACATCCAGCCCAAACTTTACAAACTAGTTCAATTACATTTTCCAGCGAAAGTAAGTGGCCTGCTGATGCACTCTCATCCCTTTTATGCTTCCAACAACAGCAACATTCCATTAATAATGTGATTTTAACACTGACTAATCAGCCAAAAACAGATTTGGAGAAGCACAGGGATCTCAGAGGATTTTAGGGATGTAGAATATTACAGTGATGAAGAAGGAAAGAACAAGGAGGGATTTCAAAACAAGGATTAGATTTTTAAAAATCAAGGCATTGACTGATGAATAGTCAATATAAATCAGTAGGCATAAAGATAATGGTTGATTGAGACTTTGTAGTAATTAGAATATGGGGAGCAGGGCTTTGGGAAAGCTGAATTTTAGGCTGGTTGAAAATCAGATCAGGAATGCATTGGAATATTAAGGTTCTGATGTGCCAACAGCATAGATCAGGGATTCAGCATCATGTGAGCTCAGACAAAGGCAGCAATAGGCAATGTTGTGAAGGTGAAAATAGTCAGTCTTTGTGATGGAGAGAATAATAGAATCCAAGTTTAGCTCAGGATCCTAATGAACATGCATAGGTTGTGGACAAAACCTCTCAATCTGAGACACAAAGCAGGAAGGGGAATGGATTCAATGTTAAATTGAATGATATTGACTCTTATCCATGACTACCTTTCAGACAAGGTCTCCAGCAACATAGAAGCAATAGAAGGGTCATGAGATATGGTGCTGGTGAGAGCTGGGTGTCAGTATTTTACACAAGAAGCCTTATGTCATTATCTTTCAATGACATGGTTGAAGAGAAATTGATACAAGGCGGGACAAGGATAAAAATCACAGGGATTCTATAGGTAATGGTGTGGTATGAGAACAGAAATCATTGCGGCAGTTTCCCTCTAGGATAAATTTGACTCCACAGTTTCTTAATGAAAGACCATGAAAGTGAAGTTTTTGAAAGAAATCTTGCAGACTTGAAGAAGTGCAAATGATAGGTTTAAATGTTGGACAATCCCGTGACTTTATGTTCGGCAGGGCAAATGATCAGAAATATTAGAAATTGTCAATAGATGTGCAGGGTAGGTGGATTGGCCATGCCACATTGCCCATAGTGGCCAGGGATGTTTAGGTTAGGTGGGTTAGACATGGGAAATGCAAGGGTAGGGGAATGGGTCTGGGTGAGATGATCTTCGGAGGGGTCATGTAGACTGGTTAGGCCGAAAGGCCTGTTTCCACACCACAGGGATTCTATGATGATTCTATGATTAAACCCTGATTCTCACATATGGTAGCATGGGAATGCAAAAACACCCCTGCAATTTGTTAAGTAACTGTACTCACCTTTTACCTCATCCATTCATAACATTTTGAAACTCAACAGTGAGTTCAGCAAATTGTTACTGTTCTTACAGGACAGCCAGGTGCCACCTCAATCCCCATTCAAACCATCCATTGAACACCAGTCAATAAAAACTATGTTCAATTCACACTTCCCTCAACTGAAGGCATTTAGGCTAATTACAATAGTATACTCACCACTCTTCATGTTCAATGGCATTTCTATTGCTGAATCCCCTCATACCAACATCATGAGGGTTACCATGGACCAGAAACAAACCTGGACTAGTTGTGGAAATGCTGTGGCTACAAGACCAGGTCAGAGGCTAGGAAATTGGTAGCAAGTGAATTACCTCCTGAGTCTGCTATGGACCATCTACAAAGCACAAGTCAGGAGTGTGATGGAATACTCCTCATTTGTCTGGATGAGTCCAGCTCCAACAACACACAAGAAGCTCGACAGCATGTTGGATAAGGCAGCTGCTTGACTGGCACTACACGCACCACCCTAATGTTTTCTCCCTTCACCACTTATGTACAAGAACAGCAGTCTATACTATCTACAAGAAGCTTTGCAGTTGCTCACCACGGCTCCTCTAACAGCATCTTCTAAATCCACAACCTCTACTACAAGGGGATGACAAGGGGAGCAGATACTGGAAATCACTACCTGCAACTTCCCCTCCAAGTCACACACCATCCCAACTTGGAAATCTATCACCATTTCTAGGTTAAAATCCTGGAACTCCCACTCTAATAGGACCATGAGTCTACCTACATCACATGCACTGCAGCGGTTCAAGAAAGTAGCTCAAAGGATGGGTAATAGATGCTGGCCCACCCAGTGAGGCCCACATGCTGGAAACAAACAAAATAAAACCTGGATAGGGATCAAACCTGTAAACCTTGCTGGCTTTAATGACCCATGCCAACAAACACAAACCACCAGATTTTCTCCTGTAAATTAAGTAGAAGATCTGACAAATCTCAGAATCCCTGAAGGTGACTGGTGTGTTGAGATTACCTGCGATTGATAGTTTGTCTTTATTCAATTTCACAGCTTGTTTCCGTTTCCCTCAGAGCAGTTGGTTAGAACCTTAAGTTTGAAGATTGCTTACACACATGGTTTTATCTTGTCTCACTGCTATCTGAGCTCCCTGTTTCAATACTATATTTATCTCAATGATGCACATTGCATTTGGAATCAAATTCACTGCACTTTGCATCAGCACTTGGTGCTGTGCAGACACAAGTCCTGCTCCGTCCTTTCTTCGCAAAACTTCATCTTAGCTCATTTTGATTTAGAAAATTCTGACCTGAAACTGCAACCAGCAACCAGATATTCCAGTAGGACTCAGTTGAAAATTTAACGGTAAGTTATTGTAAACAGCTGCATTATCAGTGGTAACACATCAAACAAGTTTGTGGTTGTTTTTATCATTTAAGCTCACTGAATCAAGCTCTCTGAAGCTCTGATTCAGTTTTATATAGTTTTCAAGCATCAGGGAAACTGTCAGGGATGCTTGTTCCAGCAGAACATTATTAGAGTTGTGGAATGATCACGCTATTGCAAATGAGAAGAATGAAGCATGTATGAATATTTTTCCCACCTTCTTTCACAGGCTGGTTTGAAATATTTGTGAGGTTTGTGCATGCTGTACAATATGAGATCAGAATCAAGAGCTAACAGGGCATTTACTGTTGCATTGTAACTCCACCTTAAAGCAATAGATATTGTGCATTTAAGCTCATTGAACCTAACTATTTCCAGTGACAAGCGTTTGATTGTCTTTTCCAGAATTACTAATGAATGAACGTCCTGATCCATTTCTTTGGTACAATGTCACTATCGATGTGTGCTTTTTTTTCCTAACTCATTGTTCAGCAAGAAGAAAGGACTGACCCCAGCCACGATGCCACTAGCTGGAACTCCTGCCCCAACCAAGAAGAAAAGGACAACCAGAATAATTCCAAAAACATTGAAGGATGGTAAGGTCCTGCATTTATAACATCACACTCAAGGCGACAAATGTAGCTTTCCCTAAAAAAAAACACTGGCCCCTTCCAGATAACTGAAAGCACTTACTAGATTACATTGTCATTTCGTCTGCAGTATATATTTATTTGTAACTACTTTGTAACAAATTCAAGTGAGAAACGGGGACTCCTTCGGAAAATATTAGAATTGCTGAGTGCTATTTCCTTGGGTTTAAGGTTTTCAAAATCCCAAACTACTTGACAACAAGCCCCATATTTTACCCGTGTTGTTCAGCCTGTCTTTTCTATTTAAGACAACCCTTTTGGCTATGAGTCAACACACCCAATTATAAAATACTCTGTCATGCTATTCAGTTCTTTAACCTGCTAATTAAAAAAGTTAGAGATGCTGTTTGATTGATTTATTTCTGCACATTTTCTCAGTAGCTTGTAATTTTACAACATTTGTGGAGAACCAGGTATGCCTTCTCAGATGACAGGAGTGCACTTTAATTCGGAGAAGCTGCTGACAGTAGTAACAGCTGAAGATGGTGTGTGATTGATTTATTGACCACAGGTTAGCAGCGTCTCGCCATTTGCAGCACTTTTATAGCTCCATCGATATATTTCAGACTAAAGTCCCAAAAAGGCACAAGGCCAAATGTGTGTTCCACTCTCCTGTCCCAAGCCTTAACATCTTTCATGTTTGTTGTGTTTACCATTCTCTGTCAAAGCCGGAACCGAGATTAACCTTGGGAAGAAAATCAGCATCCCAAGGGATGTGATGTTGGAGGAACTGTCACTATTGAAGAATAAAGGATCCCTGATGTTTAAAGAGAGGCAACGCAGGGTCGAAAGGTTCATCTATGAATCAAATCCTGATGTCTTTAACACAGATTCGATGGTATGCATTACAACCCATTTCATATCCAATATTGGTCACTTCAGGTCAACATACAAATTCCTTTCCACAGATTTACTAGCAATTTATATATAATTGACACACGTGTGCTACTTCAGTAATTCAGTTTCAGAAGCCACAAATTCAAATGTTTCCTTTTCATCCTGAACTGCATTGCAATGGCTACATCACATCACCAATTACATCAGCACCATGAGCATAGCAGCTCATCACCTCACCTCCTCCTCCGAAAACATTTACCATTTCTCATACCAGTCACTGTCCATGGCTTGCCTGTCACCTTTATTCCCTTAAGTCCAAGGAGCACAGAATCCAATGTATCTCATACACAATCAACTTAGCCCTTCATTTCCAGATCAGGCTTCACCACATAAGTCATATTGAGCCACACGTTCCTCTGCCAAAATTGATCGCTCCAACTGGATTATCTGGGAGAGAGGAAAGAAACTCCTGTTTCTCTCCTTGTCAACAAACCCCCTGACCTTAGCCATTTAGATCTCAGCTCAAACTAGAAGCATGTGAACTTCTTGGACTTTATTTTCACCAAGATAAATACCAACTACTCAGTCGCCTCTACTGCTTTCTCCCTTTTCTCCCTCTTCACCAAACCGAATCTTGCTTCAGAATTATTTCTCTCACTCCTGGGCCTTCGTCACAATCTCTGTTTCCCTCTCTTCTCCCCAGAGTCTTTTCCATTTCCCCAATATTCCCATTTTATCTCACATCATCATGAGATTCATCTTCTGTTCTCTTGATCCTATTCCCAATAAACTGCTGACTACTCAGTTCCCCATGCTAGATGTTCTAGTAATGGGTTCAGTCCATTTCCAAAATGTTATCGCCTTTTAGCTCACAAAATATTTTTGCAATTCCTGTCTTCCTGAAAACGACTATCTAAGCTCCAACTTCCATTTGCTTATCAAAGTCTTTAAATATACATTTCTGTCTGAAATCTGTGGGATTTTTGTGCAATTCCCTGTTTGTATTTCTCAAATTCTATTACTCTCACAGTAGTGAGACAACCAAACTAAGACATGGATGACATTGGCTAGTACTTTATAGTACTTTATCCCTCAACTTCCTCGATATCTCAATAAAAAACAAAAGAACTGTGGATGCTGTGAACCAGGAACGAAAACAGAAGTTTTTGGAAAAGCTCAGCAAATCTAGCATTATTGATGAAGAAAAATCAGAGTTAACATTTTGGGTCCAGTGATCCTCAGAACTGGGGAGCTCTGAGCAAAGGTCACTGGACCAAAACATTTTCCTTCACAAGTGTTGCTATACCTACTGAACTTTTTCAGAAACTTCTGTTTTTTTGCTCCTTGATATCTCTATTTCTTTGATATTTCAACTAAAACCTCTACTCTCCACTTCTGTCAATTTCTGTGGAACTAGCAGTATATGGTAATCCTATTAATTGTATACTGTTGCCAAAACATCTACAATAATGTTTCTGTTCTGATCCTGCATCGTTAACTTTGAAGCTCATCAATATTCATTCTTTCCTTATGATACTGCTTCATCCAATGCTGTAACTTGATAATGATTTCAGGAGCCATGGCTCACTTTCAAAAGTTCTACCTCTCTATCAGCTTTCTTGAACATCCAGTACTATTATTTATCAGGTTGCTTGTCCAACATAGTCTTGATGGGAGATAACAAAGTGTAGAGCTGGATGAATACAGCAGGCCAAGCAGTATCTTAGTGCTCCTAAGATACTGCTTGGCCTGCTGTGTTCATCCAACTCCATACTTTGTTATCTCGTAGTTTTGATGGGCTCAGTTTTATCCAATTATGCCAGCTGAGACCAAAACCATTACTTTTGGCAAGTGCTTTATACTTTATTTATTCATGGGGTGAGGGCATTGCTGACCAGGCTGCATTTATTGCCCATTCCTAATTGCCCAGAGGGCAGTTTAGAGTCAACCACATTGCTGTGGGTTTGGAGTCACATGTAGGCCAGATCAGGTAAGGATGGCAGCTTCCTTCTGAATTAGTGAACCAGATGGGTTTTACCAACAATCAACAATGGATTCATGATCATCATTAGACCCTTAATTCCAGATGTTTGATTGAATTCAAATTCCACCATTTGCCATGGCAGGATTTGAACCTGTGTACCCAGAACATTATTTGGACCTCTAGATTAACGGTCCATTGAAAGTACCACTAGACCATCGCCTCCCTGCTGGAATACTGTTGGTACTGATTCCATTCCCTTCTCTGATCATAGTCTCACATCAAATTAAGTAGCCTGGAACCTCAGCATCCCAATCAAGCCCAAAACAATCAAAAGTAGACTTAAGAAACTTCTTCACAGTGACGACTTTGTGCAAGTGTGATTGTAAGCTCAAAAGATCAGTTGAAGTTTTGAAAGTAGAAATAGATATGCAATGGGAATTAAAGGAATAAATTGTAGATTTCTCAAAGATGACTGTGGAGATGAGAAATGTAGTGATAATAGACATTATCATAGTGCTTGTTTCCGCAGTAATGTATTAGACAGTGTGTTGAAGTCTGCAATTAAATCAACTGTCTACACAATATATTAGAATTAAGCATTTTGGTACCTTACTTGTGACATCGAAGAACTTTTAAATAATTTATTCATATTTCTGTCCAGTTTTGTAAAAACAGCTTTTCTTTTGCAGAAGAAGGCATCAAAGTGTTATAACCAAACTACCCTTTCAAATTATTCCAACTCATCTATTTGAGTCCTCCCTCTCAGTCCTCCATCCAGCATGCCGCCAGATGTGCTGAGTTTCTCCAGCACTTTCTGTTCTTCTTTCAGATTCCAGCATCTGCAATATTTTGCGTTTATTATATTAAGGCGTTTAAGTTTACCGATGATGCAAATTGAGGTGGGAATGCAACCTGTGAAGAGGACACAAACTTTAGATCAGTGACAGCAACACAGCGAAGGAGAGAGAACCTGGGAGTGAACAGCAACAGCAGAATTAATACCTGAGGAGTGGAGTCAGTCAGAGCAAACGTGGAGCTGAATCTAAGCTCCAGAGACAATGTCACAACTCAACAAATGACATAGGCTTGGCTGCTTAGGAACAAAGTTTTCAGACTGAGTGTGTAGTGTCTGGAAAGAAATACTTAGTTGTTACAGTTGTAGTCTACGAGGAATAGATAGCAGGAGTGAGGGACCTGAGTTTGGTGATTAGTGGGATTTTTTTATTCATTCACGGAATGAGGGCACCACTTACTAGGCAGCATTTATTGCCCATCTCTAATTGCCCAGGGGGCAGTTAAGAGTCAATCACATTGCTGTGGGTCAGGAGTCACATTTCAGCCAGACCAGGTAAGGACGGCAGTTTCCTTCCCTAAAGGACATTAGTGAACCAGATGGGTTTTTCTAACAATTGACAATAGATTCATAGTCTTCATTAGACCCTTAATTTCATATATTTATTGAATTCAAATTCCACCATCTGCCATAGTGGGATTTGAACCTGGGTCCCCAGAACGTTAACTGGGTCTCTGGATTAACAGTCCAGCGATAATACCACTAATCAGTTGTATAAGTTGTATTACCAGTCCCTGTAATATTGTCTGCAGTTCATAAGGTTTGTTTAGGTGATAAGGTTCACAATGGCAGAAGAAATTGGCACTGTGGAATGCTCCTCCTACAAATTGTGGAAAATCAGGGACATGTCCAGGGCACTTTATAGGCTTATTAGCAATAGGCAGCATGGTTTTGTGCAGGGAAGGTCATGTCTCACAAATCTGATTGAGGTTTTTGAGGAAGTGACAAAGATGACTGACAAGGGCAGCACGATCTATTGTGTAAATGGCAATACAGGTGGATAAAGTGGTCAAAAAGGCACTTAGCATGCTTTCCTTCATCAGTCAGGGCATAGAATATAAAAATTAGCAAGTCATGCTGCAAGTCTATAGAACTTTAGCTAGGCTGCATTTGGAATATTATGTGCAGTTCTGGCTGCCACACTACCAGAAGGATGTGAATGTTTTGGACAGAAATGGTTTATCAGGATGTTGTCTAGTTTGGAGTGTATTAACTATAAAGAGAGTTTTTATAAACTTGGCTTGTTTTCACTTATTGGAGGCAGTATTGTGAAGATTCATCATTTCATCACTGTGATGGAAGGGTTGTCCAATGATGAGAGACTGAGTAAATCTAGTCTATATTTTTTGGAGTTTTGTAGAATGATTTAGTAAAATTTAGAGGTTATTCAGTTGAAACATCTAAGTTTTTGAAGTGGCTTCATCAGGTAGATATTGAGAGATCGTGAGCTTCATGAATAACACCTCAACCTTCAATTCAGTATTTTACAAGTTTCCACTCTGAGCACAGAGTTCAACCACTTCATATCATAAATCCTTTCTCCCATTTGTTTCTTTTCTCTTTGCCTTTTTTTGTTTTCTTTTACTTTTCCTTTCAGGCAATAGCACAACTGCACTATTCTTCTCTTGCTGTTTTCTTTGGCCTCGGAAGACGAATTGTTATGTCATTTAATTACTGCTATCTACCATGCTATCACAGACCTATCTTTTGTCCTTGTTCCACCAGCTCTTACTCAGAATCCATCACATCTCCAACTTGTCTCAGTTGTGATGGAAGTCATTGAACTGAAACACTGACTCTGTTGCCCTCTCCATAGATGCTGCCCAACCCAATGGCATTTTCTGGTTTTATTTTGGATTTCAGGATCCACATTATTCTGCTTTTTGTTTTGTTTTAACTTTTTGTATGATGAGTTTATTTGAAATGATGGGAGGAAGATACTAACACAATTGTTGTGCAACATTACAGCATGACAGAGCTTCGTAAAGTATTCCACAGATCCTGTTCCTCTTCCTGTTTGGAGGCAGCTTTCCATCCCCATAATTCCAATCACTGTTCTTTCTCCACACTTCAACTAGCCCACTCAGTCTACCCCTATACACCACAATACTTTTATTTCCAAATGACCTCCATTTACACATCACAAACTGATTTTGTTTTTCTTGACTTCTACGGATGTTAACACCTATTAGAACTTCAATGCGTATGATAATGGCTAAATCTTCTAAAACTCAGACTGAAAGTCTTGAGGGAAGCTGGTGCTGATATAGAAGTATTCAACTGAAAGGTCTGGAAATACGAGATTCTCAATTGACGAACCCAAATTCAATCAACCAATCAGAATAATAATGGATTATATCTTACATTTGAGCAATGTGAACACGAAACTTTTATATTTTTTATTCCTAATCTTTATCTCTTAGGACAACTTTCAGAAGTACTTACCTGATTCTGGTGTTGTGCTGAAGACTGGGTCAGGGGGTAGCCAGATGACTGGACAAACAGGATTCGGAATCAGAAGTGGGTACACTCGCTATGGAACACATTCAAGTGGCAAAGCACCAGCACCGTATCCCAAAGCTCAGCATCTAGCTGCTGTTTCTGGTATTACTGGGAAACATGGGAGCAGTCATGATCAAATAGCTGGAGGGAGCGGAGGGGCTGGAGGCCTTGAGGGCCATGGAGGTCAGGGTAAGTACCTGAATATGGTGCTTTTGAATAGAAGTCATGTTTATTAAAACTTGCTGGCTTTGCCTTGTCAACAAGGTGAATAAACCTCACATGGGAAAGCTGATGCAATCTCTGAATGCTGTTTTCTTGGACAACTCCCCTTTTCTAGGAGAAAGTAAATGGTAATAAAACTGCAGTTTGTGTATGTGTGAGGGGTGTAGAGAGTGTGTGTGCTTATGAGGGGGGAAGAGAGAGTGTGTGTGTGCGCGTGTGTGTGTGTGTATGTGTGTGACTGAGCGTGTGTGTATGTACATGTTATGTGAGAGTGTATAGTGTGGTGAGGTCACCTGTAGTATGACATGAATCCAAGATCACGGTTGAGGCCGTTCTCGTTGGGACCGAACTTGGCTATCAGCCTCTGCTTGGCAACTCTGCGCTGTTTTGTATCCCAAAGTCCACTTTGGAAGATGTTTATCCAAAGATCAGAAGCTGAATGTCCTTGACCGCTGACGTGTTCCCCCACTTGGAAGGAACATCACTGTCTGGCAATTGTTGCACAGTGTCCATTCATCCACTGAAATAGCATCTCCAAGGATTCGCCAATATACCATGCCTCGGAGTATCCTTGCCTGCAGTGTATGAGATAAATAATATTGACTGCGTCACATGGTGGGTGGTGTTCCCATGTGTGATGACAGTGTCCATGTCAAAGATCTGACATGTCCTGCAGAGGGTGCCATGACATGGCGGCCTTGTCCATCTCAGTCCAACACTGGCCCCTCCACATCGTGAATGTTGTTGGCAGCAGCACCATCTCAGATGCTCTGATCAATACACTAATCACTTTGCTCCAAAGCTTGAGGTTAGTCTGGGTAGAAAAAGGCAGAAGATTAGAAAGAATGGCCCTGGTGTTATTTTCAAACCAGAGAATCACTTATAAAGTCCTGAAGGCTGCCAAAATCATAAAATGCCCATCTAAATTTTATAGAATCATACAGTACTGAAGAAGTACTTCAGCCCATTAGAATATATTACTGTCTACACTAGTCCCACTTTCCAGAACTTGGCCCATATCCTTGAATGTTATGGACCCTCTAGTACTCATCCAAGTACTTTTTAAAGGATGTGAGGTTTTGTACCTCAACTACCCTTCCAAACACCCATTCCAGTGCATTCCAGACACCCATCACCCTCTGGATGAAAAACATTTTACTAAATCCCCTCCAAACCTCTCCTTTTCACTTTATACTCCCTTTGTTACTGACTGTTCAACCAAGTGGAACAACTGCTTTCTATTCATCCTGCCTACGTCCTTCATAATTTTGTACACCTCTATCAGGTTCCTCTTCAACCATTTCTGCTCCAAAGAAAACAATACAAGATTATTCAGTTTATTTTCACTGCTGAAATGCTCTAACCCAGCGACATCCTCTCTGATGAAGGGTCTAGGCCCGAAACGTCAACTTTTGTGCTCCTGAGACGCTGCTTGGCCTGCTGTGTTCATCCAGCTTCACACTTTATTATTACCATCTTATTGAATCTCTTTTGCAAACCCTCCAATGCAATCACATCCTTCCTAGAGAGCAGTGACCGGAACTGCACATAATACTCTACCCGTGGCTGAACCAAAATTCTGTACAGCTCAAACATGACCTCCTTGCTGTCATAATCTCTGTCCCTTACGTCTTCTTGGCTGCCCTATTAACCAATCCTGCCACCTTCAGGGATCTGTGGACAAGCATCCCAAGATCCCTCTGTTTCTCTGAGTTTCCTAGTGTCTTGCAATTTGTGCATCTTAAGTTTCAAACTGAACAAGCCAAATTAGCAGTGAAACAGAATAATGAAAAGAAATCTGTTTTAATTGCAGACAGCTACCAGGATTACATTAAATACAAAGACCCCAGCCACGTTGCCAGTGACCTGAATTCTTTTGTAGATCACATACCAAAATAGTTATCATTAATGCTTGATTTAGGCTCTGCATACAGGTTTGACAATGTTAATTTTACAACCTTCTCATATGAATTTGGGCCATAACAAATGAATTATAAATAAAATGCATTTCTACATTTTCCAAGACCTCAGAATATCACAGAGTCAATGAAATATATTTGTTTGCAGTTACGTAGTGGTTAAACAGAACAAATTTTCCAGAATGGCACCAATTTTTGACAGAAATTTTCTTGTTTGTTATTTGTAAATAATTAATGGGAAAGTAATTTTAAGCTTTCAACAAACAGATAATAAACATGAAGTAGATTGTTTTTTTAAAAAAACTTACTTGTGACATGTGCATTGCCAACAAGGACATACTGGCAATTCAAAGCTGACTTGAAAAAGTGCCATTGGGAATTGAAGTTCGCTCAGGGTCTTGTTTCAAAGACATGAAAATGTTTCTCGGCAAATCTTGCATTGGAATCTACCCTCGACACATAGTAACAGGGAGAGAAAATCAACCCTCTTGGAAAAACGACACTTCAGGGGTAACCAATGGACTTGCACTTCAGGATCTTCAATGAAGAGCAAAGCCTGTACTCATTGGAGTTTAGAAGAATGAGAGCAACCTTACTGAAACATACATGTTTCTTGACAAGGTAGCTGTGGATAGGTTGTTTCTCCTTATGGGATAGTTCAGGGTCACCTTTGAAAAAAGAGATGGAGTTTAATCTAGACAAATATGAGGTGATGCATTTTCTCTCAGAAGGTAAGAATTTATGTAATTTTTTAATCACAAAGGGCTGTGGAAGTGGGGTTGTCAAGTTTCAGGGCTGAGATAGATTTTCAATCAGTTGAGGAATCAAGGGTTCTGGGGAAAAGGCATAAAAGTGGAATGGAGGGTTATCAGATCAGCTATGATCTCATTGAATGACATTACAGACTCAATGGACTGTTGCTGGGATTACTTCTGTGCCTACCTTTTATGGCCTTAAAAGTGAAGAAATGGAAAATTATGATTCCACAATGTTTTTGAACTTCAAGAGTAATGAGATCAAACTATTTTCATAAGAAGAGAAGCACATTAATGGAAAAGAATTGCTGAACACTAAATTGAATGAGGCCCAACAGGATACATTGGACAATATGTGGCCAGAGAGAGATGAAGCTCTGTTTGAGGCAGGAAACTCAAATAAATAATGGCAATAATATGAAAAATAAGGTTTCCCTGAGGCACTGGTCCAAAATGTACAGTAAGTGTTCTAGTTCATATATGTCATCAACAATGTTACTCTTTATCACTGCTCTCCAGTGAGCAGAGTTAAATGAGTAACGCTGCAGAAATGTTTTCACATTAATACTCATATCTGATGAGCCTCTCACCTTTGGTTTTGCTATGTTACAGGGGCAGCAAATGGTGAAAAAGGATCTGAAGGAGCTGGGAAAAAGCACATTACAATATTGAAAACCTATGTGTCACCTTGGGAACAGGCCATGGGCAACGACCCTGACCTGAAGGCAACCATGAGTTTACACATGGAATCTCCATCTGGCACAACCAAGTTGCGTTCTTATAAATCTTTCAACAGGTGAGGTTCCTGATGCCAAGTTAACAGAATGAGTTAGAATTCAACAGCAGGGATAATGTTCCTCCTCTCTCTAGAATCTTCTTGGTCTCATTGTGGTGTGTACTTTCCATCTACCTTTCCATGTACCGGGGAGGTACTGGCCTAGTGGTATTATCGATGGACTGTTAATCCGGAGACCAAGATATTGTTCTGGGTTTGAATCCTGCCACAGCAAATGGTGGAATTTGAATTCAATAAATATCTGAAATTAAGAATCTATCCATGAATCCATTGCTGATTGTCGGAAAAATCCGTCTGGTTCACTCATGTCCTTTAGGGAAGGAAACTGCCATCCTTTCCTGGTCTGGTTACATGTGACTCCAGACCCACAGCAATGTGGTTGACTCCCAACTGCCCTCTGGGCAATTAGGAATGGGCATTAAATGCTGCCTAAAAGCAACACCCTTGTCCTGTAAATGAATAAAGGAAAAAAACCCAGCAAGTATCCAACTTCCAAATCTTACAGAAGATGTGTGTGTGTGTAATCCTACAACAAGTAATTCAATGTCTGATTCCCCAAAGCCTGTCCACCATCTACAAGGTACAATCCTCCCTCCTTGCGTGGATGGGTGCAGCTCCATAAACGCTCGAGAAGTTTGACGTGGTGCAGGACAAAGCAGCCCGCTTGATTGGCACCACGTCCACAAACATTCTCTCCCTCCACCACCAGCCCACAATGGCAGCAGTATGGACCACCTACGAGATACACTTTCTTAGATGGCGCCTTTCAAACCCATGACCAATGCCATCTACAAGGTTAAGGGCAGCAGATACCAGGGAATATCACCAACTGCAAATTCCACTCCAAGCAACACACCATTCTGACTTGGAAATACAGTGCTGTTCCTTTACTGTCTCAAAATCCTGGAACTCCCTCCAAAAAGCATTGTTACACATTACTACAATTAGTATTACATATTAGTGTACCAACAAATGAATTGCAAAGTTTCATGAAGGCAGCTCAACATCACCTTGTCCAGGGCAATACAGATTGACAATAAATGCCTACTTAGTGAGTGAAGCCCACATTCTCTGAATGTATAACTAAAAATTCAGGTGATAACAACATTTCTTTGATTTTCTCAAAAACACCCACAAATGTTGCCTCTATGCCTCGATTGTCTTGTGTAACAGCTGACATTGTGGTTTATTTAAGATAACAGACTTGCTGACATGATTGACCATACCCATGAATCCCTGCAGTTCTGTCATATTTTGAAATCTCCTTTACTGGTCTTGTCTTCTGCTGATCAACTCTCACATCAAATACATCCACAACATGCCTAAGGAATTTGACAGGTTTCTGTAAGAATTCGCAGTTGTTACCGAGTCCTGCTTCTTGTAGGTGTTGTAGCACACTTCACACTCCAGTGCATTCTTCTACATGAGTGAATCTGTGTACCACGATATCTACATGGGACACAAAACTCTATCCAGCCCTTTAGGATGCTTGCCATTATCCTCTGGAAGAATTCGAGTGCTGATAGGATACTAAAGCATAATGTTCCAATTGGTGAAAGGTTGTGAGTAAATTAAGACTCTTCATACATGCCTTCACAGACAACATGCAATGAACTGTGCATTCAAGTGCATTTTTCAGCTGTGAGAGATCTGGGCAGATCTTGAGATCCATTGGGCTTTGGCACTGAGTCCATTCCAAGCACCAACATATTAGTTTGCTACAGGTGAAATAATCCCTTGCTTTAACATAAGAGTCAATTTCTGGATGTAAACAGACATTGGCTTCATTTTGGCAAGTGCAGCAATGTTGTATACTGTTTCCAGTTTTTCCAATCCTTGCATTGCTGTGGAAATTCAGTTTCAATGTTTTTAGGTTGATCTTCTTGACTTGAAATTCTTAACTTGGCGAATCAAATGCCATTTGGTGCAGGAATAATTTTGGTTCAGTCGCGGAAAGTTTTAATTATTTTTCTCTTCCTGTATTGAAGTGTTGGATTCAATTACCCTCTGATTTTCAGTTCTATACCTCGTGGTCCATATAGTTAAACTTTTCACCAACAACCATTTTCTATCAGAAAGAACCAAAGCTGCTGCACCTGTGTCCAACTTAAAGTTTGAATCTTAAAACAAATCTTGTTTCCCCTTCTGTGGATATCAGCCCTCAAGTATCTTCTGCTTGATTCCAACATCTTGTCCAGGAAATGCATCACGACATCATACAAATTTTCTATTTCATGGAACTTGTTATCTTTTGAGGTCTACTCTTTTAGATTATTCTGTAAAACCTTCTTGCTGTGACTCATAGCATAGAAGTGACATTTCTTGCATAAATAATACATGAGATCTTTGGTGAGATAATTTTCAGACCAGCACTTTTTCTGCAACATTGATCACAGTTACCTGAGGGTCCTCCTTCCAAACACCAATTCACTGCACCCTACGCCCTACACCCTCCTCCCCAACCCCGAGACCCCCATACCACTGTTTTATTCACAACTCTTGTCTGCTTTTGATTGTAAGATATTGCACTTGGTTAGTCATTTTTGGGATATGGTTCTCCCTATCACTTCAAACCACTGATCAATTTTTCTTCCTGCCTTCTGTCTGTCTTCTCATTGAATTGCCTTTAACTCATCTCTTGACTTCAAGTGGACAGACAATATTTAACTAAGACACCTAAACAATAACGTCCCTGATTAGTTCTTTTAAGCTGCCTTAAGCTTTTAACAATTCTATGCAAGTCTGTAGAGATTGTTAATAGAAGTATCAATATCTTCCATCTATCATTAGCAGAACTTGCTAAATTTTGTCCAGATGATAATGTATTTTTTGCAGATTAAAGTAGGTATCTCGCTCTTTTATTATATCTGTTCATGCTGTGTTGTTTTTATTAATTCTGTACCTGACGAGGATAATGTTTACACAGCCACCCATTGCACACAAAAGTGAAAAGGTAAAGTTGTCACATTCTTACCAGACCATTGGAGTGCTCTCTCATCAAAGAGTGACAACTGGTGGTAGTTTTACCTGAGGGTCACCATGACTCAGCCAAGGGGAGAGATTGAGAAGGAGTGTTGTTCATGGTAACTTCAGCCAGTGCAGGAATGGAAAGCATGCTGTTGGCTTCATTCTGAGTCACAAAACGACATTCAATCAACTGAGCTAAACCAATACCCAACTGTGTACTGACTTGCTCACTGTCTGGCTTCGCAACAAGGCCTGGTGCAATACAATTCAGGCACTTATCTGCTTGACTTTTTCTGCAACATGATCAAAGCTTTTTGTAATGACCAACTCACTTAACCTGTTTATATTGCCTCTACAGATCCATGTGTCATCCTCTTTACTTGTTTTCACACCTCATTTTGTGTTATCTGCAAACTTGGCGAGAGCCAAATCCCACACTTCAGTCACTGGGGAAGAATACAAGGCAAAAAACTAGTGCCTCAGGAGAAGTCTGCATGTTCACAGGAAAATATATGGGGCAAGATCAAAAAGAAGAGTTCAACTGAGAATCAAATTGTGAAACAAGTAGATAGTTTCCCTCTCTTCCATTCCCTTTGTTTATTCTTTACTAGGTAATGGTGGGGTGGCATCTTGAATTGCTTTAATCTTTGAGGTGAGTTCTGCTCGGAATGGGGTTCCAGGATTTTGACCTTGCGACAGTAAAGGCACAGTGATATAGTTCCAAGTCAGGATGGTGAGTGGCTTAGAAGAGATCTTGCAGAAGGCAGTGCTTACATGCATCTGTTGTCCATGTCTTTCCAGATTGGAGAGATGGTGCATTTTGGAACTGCTGTCAAAGACTTGGTGAGTTGTTGTAGTGCACCTTGTTGACAGAACACACTGATGCCACCGTGTATCAGTGGTAGAGAGAGTGAATGTGTAAGGTGGTGGATGAGCTACTTTGTCTTGGATAGTGTCATGTTTCTTGACTGTTGTTGGAGATACATTCATCCAGGCAAGTGGACAGAAATCCATCACACTTCTAACTTGTGGATGGTGGACAGGCTTTGGGGAGTCAGGAGGTGAATACCCTGGCACAAATTTTCAGCCTCTTTTATTTTTGAAATGCAACCTGAGAATGTATGTTTGTGTGACTTCTATTGCTGCTAACATCAAGGGAGTTCATTTTGTGTAGCTTGCTAATGTTTACTGACAATTAGAAAATGTTTATGTCACAGCTTTTGTTGTTTACCACTTATCAAATAGCTGTGTGGAGTACCCAGTCTGTAATAGTTGTGTTTTTTAGGCTAGCTGAACAGTACCTTGCTTGCCCATTCAACTGGAGGGCATTTTTTTAATTAAAGGCTCAAAGTAACCAGCCTGGACATTAAAATTTCCAAAAATGTTTAAAATAACTGTCACAATACATCAGTTTTTCTTGCAAATATCCCAAAGGCAGTGAGAATTGCAATATTCATAACCCTCGGTCTCTGGCAACTGTATGTGACCTGATTAGTTTCCTTAAATTAGACTGTTGCTCTGTGACTTGATATGGCCGTGTCATTAGATACAGCAGCTTAGCTCTGAAATCACTGCCTACACTCTTCCAGTTGCCTTATTAAAGAAATTGCAACCTTCCTGGAGAAGGACATACTTTCAAATAAATATGAGCTACAATTCAGATTAAACATAAAAATCTTCACAGCATCTTGAGAAATTGTGGGCATTAGGTGCTCTGAATATTTAATTTCCATTAACAAATTTTAAAATCTAGTCCTTTTCAAAACCAGTTGGATGGTATGTCACTTAAAATCAGGAATGTATAGCACTAGCATTCCACCAACTGCTATGTACTCGTGTTAATGCTCCACACATGCGTCCTCCTACCTGTCTTCACCTAATCCTATCAGCATTTTTGCTCACTACTTCTTCACTGATTGTCTTTGAATAAATTCAAAGGCAGAGTTTTGTATTTGGTTTGTACAACAGTGGGAAACCGAAGGCATCCTTCCAAGAAGGGTGAAAGAGACTGGTGCTGCCTTCTAAATTATAATTGTATATTATAATTTAAAGCTGAACTTGTGTTTAAAATTGTTTTCAGAACTGCCATGCCATACGGAGGGTTTGAAAAGGCAGCCAAACTGATGACTTTTCAGCTCCCTGAATTTGATACAGTTCCTCCAGAACCCGAGCCTGTGGTCGTATTTCACCAAGACATCAGCTGCCGGCCAAACTTTAACAGGACCCCGCTGGGCTGGACTCCAATGAGCACAGAATCTTTGGTTAACCTTGGAATAGATCTCGAGTTCAACGCTGAAACTGATGACCTGTAGAAGGCACGAACGAGTGGCTTAAAGTCACTTGTTTGGCCTTAGCTCAGGAGCACTTTGAACAGATTGCATTAGAAGTGACATTTGGCTAGAATCATCAGTGTATCATTAAATAGTCTTTAAAAGTTGGTGGCTTCTCAAGACCTCTTCCCTCCTCCATTATTAACATATTTTGTTACTTTATTCAAATACTGATCTATAACAGGTTTCAGGTTCCTGTGACAGTTGTGGTTCACATTATTTAAGTAAGATTAAACAAAGCAAAATATGACTGAGATATGTTTTTTGCCTTTGATGCCTCTAAGACAGTAATGTTATCATGCAACTATTTTCTAAACAAAATAAAAGATAACAGAAAAGCATTGACTATATTTAGTTCTGTATATGAAACACAGCATGAATCTGTAAATGCTTTTCACATATCTGTATTTGATGCTCCAAATCTAGTCCAACACCCAGAAAATAGCTCTCCCAGTTTAATACCAAAAGCAGCAAGATTAATTTACACAGTACCCTAAATCTAGTAAAACATCAGAGGGTGCTCGGTAGGATTGCTATCAATCAGAATTTGACACCAAAATCAACATGAGGAGATATTAGGCAAAAGCTTGGTCAATGAGTTTGGTTTTAAGGAGCAGTTTACAGGAAGAAAATGAGGCAGAGAAGGAAATCTGGTCCCAAGGGCTATGCCTGGGTAGAAGGAATAAAATTAGGGATGGTAATGAAGCCAGAATTGAAGAAATACAGATTTATTTATTTTTCCTTATTCTATCATGGGTTTGAATGTCGCTGACCAGGCCAGCATTTAATTTGCCCTTAAAATGCACGGCATGCTCGGCCATTTCAGAGGCTAGTTAAGAGGTAACCACATTGCCAGGCCAGGTTAAGGACAGCAGATTTCCATCCTTAAAGGACATTAATAAACCAGATGATATAGCAAGGACTGCAGATGCTGGAGTCAGAGATGCCAAAGTGTGGAACTGAAGGAACATAGCAGGCCAGGCCTTTCTGAAGAAGAGTCCCGACTTGAAATGTCAGCTTACCTGTTCCGCTAATGCTACCTGGCCTGCTGTGTTCCTCCAACTCCACACTTTGTTATCGAAATTAAGAAACCAGATTTTGTTTTATCACAATCAATGGTCACCATCGTTGAAAGTAGCTTTGCATTCCAGACTTAGCAACTGAACTTAAAATTCCACTAGTGGGATTTGAACCCAGGTCCCTAAAACGTTAAACGCGATTACGAGGCCAGTGACATTACCGCAGCACCATCATCTCCCCTTCTTATGTTGGAGGGTTGTTGAGCTGCAAGTGGTTACAGAGTTAGATATGGCCAAAACTGATTTGAAAACAAGGATAAAGATTTTAAAAACAAGGTATTTCTGAACTAGAAGCCACCATAGATCAACGGTGATGAATGATGAGTAAATGACTTCAGTGCCAATTATGATTTGAACAGCAGGGATCTGGATAACCTCAAGATAATCTTAAGGATAGAAAATGGAAAGTCAGCCAGGAGAACATTGGAATAGTCAATCTCAAAGCTTTCAGTCGCAAAGGAACTGAGGCAGGGGAGTTGGGTGACCTTAGCGAGTTGGAAATAAATGGTCTTATGAATATTGTGCAGCAATGTCATATTGCGAAACACGAAATCTGTGTCAGTCAACTGAAATCGCTGATTAGTATCAGTTTTTTATTTACTCAATCATGGGGTGTGCGTGTTGCTGGCTAGGCCAGCATTTATCGCCCACCTCTAATCACCCAGAGAGCAGTTAAGAGTTAACCACATTGCTGAGGGTCTGGAGTCACATGCAGTCCAGTCCAGACCAGGTAAGGACAACAGTTTCCTTCCCTTAAAGACATTAGAGTGGTTAGTGGCACTGTCTTATCCATGTGTGCTGTTTTACTAGAAAAGCCCCTCACACATTAACTGAACAAACATCCGCTACCACTCATTAAAGCACTAAAGACTCAATAAAACAACAGCACATTGCCATATTTATATAAGCATGCAATCATGATCACAGGTTGAATACAATTGTTTTTTACTTATTTCATACTTGTTTAATAGAAATGCAGTTAGCTATAATATTGTTCGTTGGTAATACTCTCTTAACCCTGATCAGAAGTTATGGATTGAAGTCCATCTCTGAAATTTAAAAGTACCATCTCAAATATGGCCACAGCATAGCTCAGGGGGAATATTAAATTACCTGGGGTGCCATTTTTCAAATTAGATGTTAAACTGAGTTCGTGGAGGCCTGTTCAGATCTAAGATCCATGGTTCTTTTAGGAACAAGAAAATAGGGTCGCCCAATCAATCCATTCATCTCTCAATCGACTCCAGTAAAACAGCTTGGAGGGAAGGAGGTTGTCATAGCTATAGAACATGAAGACAAGTCAGCAATCACAACTGCTCTCCTGGTACACAACCCATCACATCACCATGGTTCATGATCAATTTCATTAGCACAGAAGCAGAAAATGAGAAAGAAGCATGGATGAAGAAGAATTCAAGCATCACAGATGTGGTGATGTCACTGGGGCCTATCATACTCCATATATTTACAGCAAATACATTTGTTTGGCAACAACTATATAAACAAACCTGTTCTAGAGGACAAATATATAAGCACAGCAAGTTGGTGAGTGAGAAATAATCTTCAAAAGATGAATAAAAGTTAACTCATTGGACATGGCTGTGTATTCAGAAAGCACACTTAACATGGTGAATCACTGAAACAGAACAGCTCTCTTAGGCCTGAAACGTCAGCTTTTGTGCTCTGAGATGCTGCTTGGCCTGCTGTGTTCATCCAGCTCCACACTTTATTAGCTCTCTTTCAATCTTTGTTCATTTCACTACTCCCCCAGTGATATGCCATGTTATTGTTTTCATTGAGAATTTTAGATGAATGACCCAGTTCCAACGCATGGGACATTATAAGCCTTGAGGAGGTGGCAGATAGAGTAAAAATGAGAATGAATGAACAGATGGGGAAAATGAAACACTAAAGAGTGGGTTGAGCAACCGTACATGGAAGACATTGGGACATTTGCATATGAGACAGTGAAACGGAACACATTTATCAGGAATAATTGTAGAGTGATGACAATACAATTATTCCTTTTAAGTGTGCTCCGTTTCACGGGTACATAAATGGGTCACAGGAACATCAGATGTAGGAGCAGCAGTGAGCCATTCAGCCCTTCCAGCCTACTCCATACTGATTAAGATCATCTGGCAGTGGCCTCAATTCCACTTTCCTGTCTGAGCCCCATAATCCTTAACTCTCCCATCTAACAAAATGTATCTAAGTCAGCCTTAAAAAAATTTCAAGACACAGCCACCATTACTTCTGAGGAAGAGAATCCCACACTCACTTTTGAGAGAAAAATATTCTCTTGTTATTCTTGAACTACACCCCTATTTTAAATCTCCCCTACAGGAAGAAACATTTTCTGGGCATCTACATCACCCATTACCCTCAAACTCTTAGATAATAAAATGTGAGGCTGGATGAACACAGCAGGCCCAGCAGCATCTCAGGAGCACAAAAGCTGACGTTTCGGGCCTAGACCCTTCATCAGAGAGGGGGATGGGGTGAGGGTTCTGGAATAAATAGGGAGAGAGGGGGAGGCGGACCGAAGATGGAGAGAAAAGAAGATAGGTGGAGGGGAGAGTATAGGTGGGGAGGTAGGGAGGGGATAGGTCAGTCCAGGGAAGACAGACAGGTCAAGGAGGTGGGATGAGGTTAGTAGGTAGGAGATGGAGGTGCGGCTTGGGGTGGGAGGAAGGGATGGGTGAGAGGAAGAACCGGTTAGGGAGGCAGAGACAGGTTGGACTGGTTTTGGGATGTGCAGTGGGGGGAGGGGACGAACTGGGCTGGTTTTGGGATGCGGTGGGGGAAGGGGAGATTTTGAAGCTGGTGAAGTCCACATTGATACCATTGGGCTGCAGGGTTCCCAAGCGGAATATGAGTTGCTGTTCCTGCAACCTTCAGGTGGCATCATTGTGGCACTGCAGGAGGCCCATGATGGACATGTCATCTAAAGAATGGGATGGGGAGTGGAAATGGTTTGCGACTGGGAGGTGCAGTTGTTTATTGCGAACCGAGCGGAGGTGTTCTGCAAAGCGGTCCCCAAGCCGCCGCTTGGTTTCCCCAATGTAGAGGAAGCCACACCGGGTACACTGGATGCAGTATACCACATTGGCAGATGTGCAGGTGAACCTCTGCTTAATGTGGAAAGTCATCTTGGGCCTGGGATAGGGGTGAGGGAGGAGGTGTGGGGGCAAGTGTAGCATTTCCTGCGGTTGCAGGGGAAGGTGCCGGGTGTGGTGGGGTTGGAGGGCAGTGTGGAGCGAACAAGGGAGTCACGGAGAGAGTAGTCTCTCCGGAAGGCAGACAGGGGTGGGGATGGAAAAATGTCTTGGGTGGTGCTTGAGAACCCTGCAGTCGAATGGTATCAATGTGGACTTCACCAGCTTCAAAAGCTCCCCTTCCCCCACCGCATCCCAAAACCAGCCCAGTTCGTCCCCTCCCCCCACTGCACCACACAACCAGCCCAGCTCTTCCCCTCCACCCACTGCATCCCAAAACCAGTCCAACCTGTCTCTGCCTCCCTAACCTGTTCTTCCGCTCACCCATCCCTTCCTCCCACCCCAAGCCGCACCTCCATCTCCTACCTACTAACCTCATCCCACCTCCTTGACCTGTTCGTCTTCCCTGGACTGACCTATCCCCTCCCTACCACCGCACCTATACTCTCCTCTCCACGTATCTTCTTTTCTCTCCATCTTCGGTCTACCTCCCCCTCTCTCCCTATTTATTCCAGAACCTTCACCCCATCCCCCTCTCTGATGAAGGGTCTAGGCCCGAAATGTCAGCTTTTGTGCTCCTGAAATGCTGCTGGGCCTGCTGTGTTCATCCAGCCTCACATATTATTATCTTGGATTCTCCAGCATCTGCAGTTCCCATTATCACCCTCAAACTGTGTTTCAGTTTCAGATCATCTCTTATTCTTCAAAACTCCAATGGGTAATGAGATAACTCCACAAGGGCCAGTATCTGTCACCAAGTCACCCTTTATTTACAATGCGCACAGTACATGACACTGGTCTGATGTTCTCAGAGTGAACAGAGCCACTGACACTCCTACATATATCTGTCAGACAGGGCTCCGTGATTGGGCCAGTTTAACAGCCTCAATCAGTGAACTCATATTCTATGAGTTCCACCTGGCTGACCTTGTTATAATCACTAAAAGTACAGACCTAACCTATTCAACCTTTTGTCATAAATTACTTGTGGGTGACCCATGTTTAGTCCTTTGTGATTTCACTGAGTCCGATAAAGGGAAGCACTGAAGGTACATATCACATTTTTAAAACTGAATTTGCACATTTTATTTTCTTAAGCTCAAGCTTATCAACTTATTCCCAAGGATGTGCTTTGACTCATGAAACTTGAGTTCAATGCATTTACTCAAATGCCACACAGAAACAGCACTGAGCACAAAGGCAGAGCTTCGTACCTTTCTCATCCTGGCCAATAGGAATCTCAGCAACAATATCCTTTTTGCTATATGAAAATCAAAACTCTTACACTCTGACTCAGTCCCTGACAGTAATTCAAATTGTTTCAGTGAGTGTTACTTTGAGTCTAATGGTATCTTATTGGCACACTGTGGGATAACTTTGTCTCAGATCAGGCATGATCTTTCTGAATGGCAGAGCAAACTTGAGGGGGTGAACGGCCTACTCCTGTTCCTAATTTTTATGTCCAAATGGGTGAAGTTGTGAAATTTGTAACAGTGAATCTGCACCTGTTATACACCCTACCTGTTATATTCCCCACTTACATACTTCATCCATTGTATGTCCCTATTATTGTGCATTCTGTTCGATTTTCCTTTACACTGAAGTCAATTACAATGGATACCAAATACCAAGTGACCAATTCAAAATTGCTCAATTAACATCTTGCATAATTTGTACTATATATATACTGCCTTAGCTTGAAATAGTCCTTTAAACATGAGACAAGTTGGAACACAATATCATTGAGGACATGTAAAATAGTTCATGAATAGTATCTGACTCGACATTAAAAAAATAGCAAATTAAGCACTTTGATAGCTGAGGACTCACACGTGTACAGCATGTTATTACTTCTGATTACTGTATATTTTTGGATGGCACTGCAACAACTTCAGTTGGGAATGGACAAGAAAATCCTTGCTGACTCAGAACAATACATGGTAACTTCTGGGTGGAGACAGCAACTAATGAAACATACAGTAACCTGGGTTCTGTTATTATGGGCATGGAATACAAGAGCAAGGAGATGATGCTGAACTTGTACAAGATACTTGTTGGAATTCAGCTGCAGCATTGTGTACAGTTTAGGGCACCACTCTATAGGAGGAATATGAATGCATTAGAGAGAATGCAGAGGAGGTTTACAAGTCTGATTCCAGGTATGAGAACTTCAGTTATGGGAATAGATTGAAAAGGTTCCCTTTGGAGGGAACAAGGCTAAGAGGAGATCGGAGATGTTTTCAAAATCCTGAGGGCGTGGAATAGAATAAGTAGGGAGAAACTGTTCTCACTTGATTTAAGGCGATTTGTAAAAGAAGCAAATGTGGCGTGAGGAAAAAAAAATCATTCAAGTCATTCAGATTTGCAATGCACTGCATGGAGGTGTGGTGGAAGCTAAATCAATTGAGCCACTGAAGAGGATTTTATTATTGAAGTAGAAATAGTGGGTATGGGTACAGGAAAAAGGCAGGAGAATGTCACTACGTCATGACGTTTATTGGGGCAGCTAGTGCAGATAAAATGGGCCATTTTATGCTAAAACACTTCTGTTTCTGCTTTGTACATAACCTACCTGAGCTATGGGTAGTGAACATAATCCCAGACTCCATTTATTAGATGGTGTCACAAATCATTAGAAAGATTGTTGAAAACAATTCATTTGTGACAGGAGCTGCAGATTGTACTGATTGGAACAAGGTCAGTCAGGTGGACCTTACAGAATATGAGTTCCCTGACTGGGGCTGTTAATTTGGTCCAGTCAAGGAGCCCTGGTTGACAGATATCAACAGGAGTGTCAAGGGGGTCTGTTCACTGCAGGAGGTGACTCTGAGCTAGCTGGGTCAGTGTTACGAACTATGTTTGTGTAAATTAAAGCTGGCTTGCTGACGGGATACCAGCCTTTGTGGAGTTATTTCACAGATGCTCTTTCTTAAACAGATACTATAAGTGTTAAGTTCTGGTTTATTATCCACATGAGAAGTCAGTTGTTCGGATCAGGGCAGCAAATTGTAATACAACAAGAATAAATTTTGAAATTGAAAGGGAATAATCTATTACCGAAAAAAAACATGTGTTTATACAGCAGCTTTCATGATCCTAGAATATCCGAATGTTATTTGCAATCAAAATTCTAATTTTTGAAATGTTATTGCTGTGCTGTGTTAAAAACACAGGCAATTTACACAGTAATAAAGTGTGGAGCTGGATGAACACAGCAGGCCAAGCAGCATCTTAGGAGCACAAAAGCTGACATTTCGGGCCGAGGCACTTCATCAGAAAAAGGAGGTCTAGGCCCGAAATGTCAGCTTTTGTGCTCCTGAGATGCTGCTTGGCCTGCTGTGTGCATCCATCCACACACTTTGTTATCTCGGATTCTCCAGCATCTGCATTTCCCATTATCTCTGATCACAATTTACACAGTATCTGCTTGATATCGGAAACGTGCTCTTTCTCTCATCACACTTCTTCACAAGTCACATTAATTTGTTTTACCCAGTACTTCATATGGCCAATCATATGCTTTCTCTATAGTATACCGGCTGGATAGATCATATTTTGATTTGTTTTAGTTTTAATGAAGGGCCTAGATTTGAAACATAGGCACATTGTGCTGTAGATTTGCTTGAACAATAAAACAGGAGTTTATTAATAAATTATTTAAAAATTAATAAATTAAAACTGTTGGTTTTTAAGAAAACCTGCAGTAAATGTATCAGAGATAATGGGAACTGCAGATGCTGGAGATTCCAAGATAATAAAATGTGAGGCTGGATGAACACAGCAGGCCAAGCAGCATCTCAGGAGCACAAAAGCTGACGTTTCGGGCCTAGACCCTTCATCAGAGAGGGGGATGGGGGGAGGGAACTGGAATAAATAGGGAGAGAGGGGGAGGCGGACCGAAGATGGAGAGTAAAGAAGATAGGTGGAGAAGGTGTGGGTGGGGAGGTAGGGAGGGGATAGGTCAGTCCAGGGAAGACGGACAGGTCAAGGAGGTGGGATGAGGTTAGTAGGTAGCTGAGGGTGCGGCTTGGGGTGGGAGGAAGGGATGGGTGAGAGGAAGAACCGGTTAGGGAGGCAGAGACAGGTTGGACTGGTTTTGGGATGCAGTGGGTGGGGGGGAAAACCGCAGGAAATGCTACACTTGTCCCCACACCTCCTCCCTCACCCCCATCCCAGGCCCCAAGATGACATTCCACATTAAGCAGAGGTTCACCTGCACATCTGCCAATGTGGTATACTGCATCCACTGTACCCGGTGCGGCTTTCTCTACATTGGGGAAACCAAGCGGAGGCTTGGGGACCGCTTTGCAGAACACCTCCGCTCAGTTCGCAACAAACAACTGCACCTCCCAGTCGCAAACCATTTCCACTCCCCCTCCCATTCTCTTGATGACATGTCCATCATGGGCCTCCTGCACTGCCACAATGATGCCACCCGAAGGTTGCAGGAACAGCAACTCATATTCCGCCTGGGAACCCTGCAGCCATATGGTATCAATGTGGACTTCACCAGTTTCAAAATCTCCCCTTCCCTCACTGCATCCCTAAACCAGCCCAGTTCATCCCCTCCCCCCACTGCACCACACAACCAGCCCAGCTCTTCCCCCCCACCCACTGCATCCCAAAACCAGTCCAACCTGTCTCTGCCTCCCTAACCGGTTCTTCCTCTCACCCATCCCTTCCTCCCACCCCAAGCCGCACCCCCAGCTACCTACTAACCTCATCCCACCTCCTTGACCTGTCCGTCTTCCCTGGACTGACCTATCCCCTCCCTACCTCCCCACCCACACCTTCTCCACCTATCTTCTTTACTCTCCATCTTCGGTCCGCCTCCCCCTCTCTCCCTATTTATTCCAGTTCCCTCCCCCCATCCCCCTCTCTGATGAAGGGTCTAGGCCCGAAACGTCAGCTTTTGTGCTCCTGAGATGCTGCTTGGCCTGCTGTGTTCATCCAGCCTCACATTTTATTATCTGCAGTAAATGTAAATACCCATGATACCAAACTCCTTTGAAAATTGAAGACACAAAACTACTTTTGCATAATACCATAAACACCCCATGTACCATAGTCACTTGAGAGTTCTTGTATCTAAAACCTTAATAGGGTTTAAGTCACTTCAACTTATAGACTGGAACTTCAGACATCTTCTTTCTGGAGTTATTGTACATTTGATTTTAAATGTACTCAGCTTTACATAACCTTTTCAGAGTTTTATTCCAACACTTCTGGTCTGGTACTAGCATTAACTCCCTACTTCAAAGCAATCTAGTTCACCACATATCGTTTCTTTCTCAGGAACACTCAGTTATACAGCCATTCTATTTTGAGTACAGGACTGCTCAAAACTCAAAGTAAAACTAAAACTAAAAGTCTCCTTCTCTAAGATATGGTGTTGCCCTTCAGCTTAAAAATCAAGTTACAGAAGCTTCTAAAAAACATTGTGCGTAATTGTACATGCATAAAGTCTAAGATATACTAAGAAAAATAGTGGTGCACAAAAAAGTGTACACTTTGAAGCTTGGCCTCAAAAACTGTTTTAAAAGATATCACCACGGTTACAGAAATACTTACAAGTTATTCATTTCAGACATGTAAAATCTACGGGCTACGAACTCAAAATCCAAACATACAAGAAACAATATTTAATGAAAATATATAAATCTCAGTTTACTTCACTCAATGGACTGCAGCAGTCAAAGAAGACTCCATCACCTTCTCAAGAGCACCATGCTGTGCCATCCAACAATGTCCGGTTCCCATGAATACAATAAAAAATTCTCTCCAATAACAAATAATCTCACTTAAATTTACTGTCCAGGCAGCAACTCATCAAGAGTGCAGCATTAAAACCTACAACAATCTCGTTAGGCACCTGGTCAGTAGTTCATCGGGTTCACAGGCCAAGATCATAAGGACCTCTGCTCCTGTCATCACATAGTCAACTGCAGAACATTCTACCTCAGTATAAGTCCAAGGTGCCCACAACAAAGTCATTGCTATATAATAGCATTCAATAAAATGAATCATCACTCTTCATCCAACTCGTTTCCCTGTACGAGCCACACAGTCTAAGTTCATCAGGAGGGTAGTTGTGACAGGTAAGTTGGTGAAAGCTGACACTAACCCAAACGTGTCTTTAATCAATAACTTCCTCAACTCCTGGCCAAATACTATCCCATGCACCATCTCATATGGTGAATTCTATCACACCATGTGGTAACAGTTGAGGATCTCTGGCAGAAGAAAACACGCACCTGAAATCATTCTGTCTTTGTATACCCCACAGTCATCCTCTCAGCTTTGGTGTCCATGGTATCAGCTGGCCCTTTTAAACCATTTCCAGACTGGTCAAGATCTCTGTATGGCCAACCAGAAGTGTCATAAATGCCATCCAGGTTGCACCTAAGACCATAAGACATAGGAGTGGAAGTAAGGCAATTTGGCCCATCGAGTCCACTCCACCATTTAAATCATGGCTGATGGGCATTTCAACTCCACTTCCCTGCGCTCTCCCCGTAGCCCTTGATTCCTTGTGAGATCAAGAATTTATCGATCTCTGCCTTGAAGGCATCTGACGTCCCAGCATCCACTGCACTCCGTGGCAATGAATTCCACAAGCCCACCACTCTGGCTGAAGAAATGTCTCCTCATTTCCATTCTAAATTTACCCCCTCTAATTCTAAGGCTGTGCCCACGGGTCCTAGTCTCCCCACCCAACGGAAACAACTTCTCAGCGTCCACCCTTTCTAAGCCATACATTATCTTGCAAGTTTCTATCAGATCTCCCCTCAACCTTCTAAACTCTAATGAATACAATCCCAGGATCCTTAGCCATTCATCATATGTTAAACCTACCATTCCAGGGATTATCCGTGTGAATCTCCGCTGGAGGGCCAGTATGTCCTTCCTGAGGTGTGGGGCCCAAAATTGGACACAGTATTCTAAATGGGGCCTAACTAGAGCTTTATAAAGTCTCAGAAGCACATCACTGCTTCTAAATTCCAACCCTCTTGAGATAAACGACAACATTACATTCGCTTTCTTAATCACAGACTCTACCTGCAAGTTAACTTTTAGAGAATCCTGGACCAACACTCCCAGATCACATTGTACTTCTGCTTTATGAATTTTCTCACCATTTAGAAAATAGTCCATGCCTGTATTCTTTTTTCCAAAGTGCAAAACCTCGCATTTGCTCACGTTGAATTTCATCAGCCATTTCCTGGACCACTCTCCTAAACTGTCTAAATCTTTCTGCAGCCTCCCCACCTCCTGGTACTACCTGCCTGTTCACCTATCTTTGTATCATCGGCAAACTTCACCAGAATGCCCCCAGTCCCTTCATCCAGATCATTAACAAATAAAGTGAATAGCTGCAGCCCCAACACTGAACCCTGCAGGACACCACTCGTCACTATTTGCCATTCCGAAAAAGAGCCTTTTATCCCAACTCTCTGCCTTCTGTCAGACAGCCAATCCTCAATCCAAGCCTATAGCTCACCCCAAACACCATGGGCCCTCACCTTGCTCAGTAGCCTCCTGTGAGGCACCTTATCAAAGGCCTTTTGGAAGTCTAGACAGATAACATCTGCTGGGTTTCCCTGGTCTAACATACTTGTTACCTCTTCAAAGAATTCTAACTGGTTTGTCAGGCACAACCTCCCCTTACTAAATCCATGCTGACTTGTTCTAATCTGACCCTGTCCTTCCAGGAATTTAGAAATCTCATCCTTGACAATGGATTCTGGAATTTTACCAACAACCGAGATTAGGCTAATCGGCCTATAATTTTCCATCTTTTGCCTTGATCCTTTCTTAAACAAGGGAGTTACAACAGCAATTTTCCAATCATCTGGGACTTCCCCTGACTCCAGTGACTTTTGGAAGATCACAACCAAAGCCTCCACTATTTCCTCAGCCACCTCCCTCAGAACTTTAGGATGTAGCCCATCGGGACCAAAAGATCTATCAATTTTTAGACCTTTTAGCTTTTCTAGCACTTTCTCTTTTGTAATGCCTACCATTCTCGACTCTGCCCCCTGACTCTCCTTAATTGTTAGCATATTACTCATGTCTTCCACTTTGAAGGCTGATGCAAAGTACTTACTAAGTTCTTCAGCTATTTCCTTATCTCCCAGCACGAGCCTTCCAGCATCAATTTGGAGCGGCCCAATGTCTACTTTTGCCTCTCGTTTGTTTCTTATATATTGAAAGAAGCTTTTACTAACATTTCTAATATTACTAGCTAGCCTACCTTCATATTTGATCTTCTCCTTCCTTATTTTTCTCTGTTATCCTCTGTTTGTTTTTGTACTCATGCTCAGTAAATGAACAGTCCAGTTTCAAATACAAAGTTGTGGTGAATGGCCATTGTCTGGACTGGAAGGACAAATACAGCAGCGTAGAACCTGGGACCTCTCCTGCTTTTGTGCTACATGAATAACTTGTATTTGATGATTCAGGATGTTTTTCTTAAAATAATTTGCCGACACCTCAAGGCTTAGAAAGTAGTGTGGAAGATTGTAATGAATTTCTTCAGGGTATATTCAGGCTTGTGGAATAGGCAAACACAAAGCAAAGAATTATTTTTCATTTCTAAATCTGCAGGATGAGTGCATGAAGACTTGATGTCAGCAAAAATCTGCCAGCTTTGAAGATCTCAGAAAGAATTGTGCACGGTGGCCACAGGTTTTGCTGCTTTTCACCTATTTTGTTGTAGCTCTCCTGTAGATTTGAGGTATTTTCTAAGGTATCTTCTGTGCCCATAGATTCTATAGTGAGGTTCTGGGGGATAGGTTGAAGAGTATTAGTTGCTATGGTTGAGATGTTGTTGAAAGGATTATTTTAAGATTGAATTATCATATTTTAAGATGTAGTGCATATCATTTTATTTGATCACACTGTTCTTGATTGAATGGGACATGTGAAAATTTTCCAGTTTGGTCCTGAACTGCACTAGAAGTTTCTTTTCATTTGTGTCCGTTTAGGATTGGTTATTGATGTTCCTCCTGGTCTTTTGAGGCCTTGCAGTGTTTCTGCTGCTGGGTGGATATTCATTACTTATTAATCATATCAATAACCTGACTGATGGACATGAATACACCACAACCAACAACCCCCTTTGCAGAGGCACAGATGCAGAGTGGGATGAATGTACCAGCAGTCAGCTTCCTTCGGGAGGCTGCAGGGACAGTGGAAAAGGAGAGAGATGCTGCAACCATGAGGCGTCCAGTTCAAATTAAAATAAGTTTTTTTTAGTTTGATATATAGGTATTTTATTTTACATCCTGCAGTGCCGTCGAGATAAACAGTTGCTTCCTATCAATTGAGAATGATGTCAACATTTCTCTGCTCCTTGCACCACCTAGAGGTGGCTTGGAGAGAATACTCTGTTTTTTGTTTAACACTTTGACCTTGGACCACCAACATTATTCATATGATCTTGACAAGTCGACGATCAGATTTCATTGAAATCAAACCATGATGACCAGGACACCTACTCACAGCAGCTGTTTTTGGCCTTCACAGGCAGTATAAGACCAAGAAGACAGATGAGGGCAGATTGTAGATGTTGCCTACATGGAATTCAGTGGGGCCTTTGACAATGTTCTGTACAGTGGAGTAGTTAGTAAAGTTAGATCAGGTGAGATTCAGAGACAGCTTTCCAATTGGATACAAAATTAATTTGATGGCAGTAGACACAAGATGGTGGAGGGTTATTTTGTAAATGAGGCCTGTGAGCAACAGTGTTCAACTCAGATCTTTGCTGGGTCCAACGTTGATGGTCATTTATAGCATCAATTTGAATGAGAATCTAGCGGGCATGGTTAATAAATTTATGGGTGACACCAAAATTGGTGGTAAAGTAGACAGTGAAGAAGGTTATCTAATATTACAAATGGATCTTGATCAATTGGGCAAGTGAGAAACAGATGGCGTTTAATTTGGATGAATGTGAAGTGTTACATTTTGGTAAGACAACAAGGGCAGGATTAACACAGTTAACAGTAGGACCCAGGAAATGTTGTCGAACAGAGAGATCTAGGGGTTCAGGTACATAGTTCTTTGAAAGTTGCATCACAAGTAGACAGGGTGGTTAAGAAGGCATTTCACAAGCTTGCCTTCATTGTTCAGGCCATTGGGGTGTTTCTCTATAAACATCTGAAGTTGACAGGCCAGATGAACATGGTTTGGTGATTCCGGGATCTATACTGTATCACACTGTGATTCTATGACTGGCAGAAGTATAAGTGTATCCTAGCAAGGGTCAGCACAGCAATACACATCATTTTAAATCACAGAAACACAGGTTATTTTGCCCAACATTTTCATGCCCACGTCCATCCTCCACATAAGACTTCTCAAGCTATTTTTTACCTCACTCAACCCAACATCTCTTTTCATTCTTTTCTCCCTCATTTATTTTTCTAGGCTTCCTTAAAAACGTCTGTTTGCTTTGCTCCTTGTGATAGCAAGTTCTTACCACTCTGGTGAAGCGGTTTCTTTGAATTCTTGAATGTGTGGTTTCCTTATGTTAATGGACAATCATTGTAGTTTTTCTCACAAGTTGAAACAAGTTTCCAATGTTTACCCTTTTTTAAATTTTGAAGAAAACAAAGAATATCATGGACAATACGAATTTTTGCTATTAGAACATAGAACATAGAACAGTACAGCACAGAACAGGCCCTTCAGCCCACGATGTTGTGCCGACCATTGATCCTCATGCATGCACCCTCAAATTTCTGTGACCATATGCATGTCCAGCAGTCTCTTAAATGTCCCCAATGACCTTGCTTCCACAACTGCTGCTGGCAACGCATTCCATGCTCTCACAACTCTGTGTAAAGAACCTGCCTCTGACATCCCCTCTATACTTTCCTCCAACCAGCTTAAAACTATGACCCCTCGTGTTAGCCATTTCTGCCCTGGGAAATAGTCTCTGGCTATCAACTCTATCTATGCCTCTCATTATCTTGTATACCTCAATTAGGTCCCCTCTCCTCCTCCTTTTCTCCAATGAAAAAAGTCCGAGCTCAGTTAACCTCTCTTCATAAGATAAGCCCAGTTCTCTGTATTAATATTGAATGTACTCAGGGAAAATGTAACAACATCCCAGACACAAGACAAATCAATTCCAGATCCCATTCCTGTCCTTTTCCATAAAAACTTTGAACAGGAACTGATGTATAGCTGAGGATATGTACTCAGGATGGGCACTGAATGAGTATTTTAATTGCAGTGCAATAGCTTCAGTAATACTGAAAACAAAATATGCTGGAGATCACAGCAGGTCAAGCAGCATCCATGGAGAGAAAGCGAACTGATGTTTCAAGTCTCGATGACTTGTCATCAGAGCTGAAGTGGTGTAGAATTAATGCAAAAGTGGGGTTGGAGGTGAGGGGGGATGGGGAGTTGGAGTGCTGAGGAAGGAAGAATGTTGGCAGTTCAGATTAAGATTTCAGCATCTGCAGTAATTTGCTCCCAGCTTTAATAATATTTTGATTGAGATCAGAATTCTACAATAGAATTTCTTTCCTTATTGTTATTTATTTATATGTAATTTTTAAACAAAAGAATCTAAGTAAAATTAATTCCCTCTGGAATTTTCTGTATGGATAATAAAGTGAAAGTAATGTCTTCATAATTTTAAAGGTTCTTACTGGCTCACTTCTTAGCCTCATCTTTTCCCAGAAAGAGGACCAGTTTGTTCAATCTTTCTTGGAGGGTATGACAACTCAGTTCTGACATCATGTTTCTTCTTCACATTCTATCGTGCTTCTACATCTTACATGTAATGTGGGGAATAATATATGGTAATATATATTATTCCAAGTATTAGCCTAATGAAGTTGAACACAATTTCAACACAACCTGGAAATGGACCACGTGCAGCACATTGTGGTGATGTTCCTGAGATAATGGGAACTGCAGATGCTGGAGAATCCAAGATAACAAAGTGTGGAGCTGGATGAACACAGCAGGCCAAACAGCATCTCAGGAGCACACAAGCTGACGTTTCGGGCCTAGACCCTTCATCAGAGAGGGGGTTGGGGTGAGGGTTCTGGAATAAATAGGGAGAGAGGGGGAGGCGGACCGAAGATGGGTAGAGGAGAAGATAGGTGGAGAGGAGAGTACAGGTGGGGAGGGGATAGGTCAGCCCAGGGAGGACGGACAGGTCAAGGAGGCGGGATGAGGTTAGTAGGTGGGAAATGGAGGTGCGGCTTGAGGTGGGAGGAGGGGATAGTTGAGAGGAAGAACAGGTTAGGGAGGTGGGGACGAGCTGGGCTGGTTTTAGGATGCAGTGGAGGGAGGGGATGAGCTGGGCTGGTTTTGGGATGCAGTGGGGCAAGGGGAGATTTTGAAGCTTGTGAAGTCCACATTGACAGCATTGGGCTGCAGAGTTCCCAAGCGGAATATGAGTTGCTGTTCCTGCAATCAGAAACAATTACACCTCCCAGTCGCAAACCATTTCCACTCCCCTTCCCATTCCTTAGACGACATGTCCATCATGGGCCTCCTGCAGTGCCACAATGATGCCACCCGAAGGTTGCAGGAACAGCCCATCTCCCCATCCCCCTCTCTGATGAAGGGTCTAGGCCCGAAACGTCAGCTTTTGTGCTCCTGAGATGCTGCTTGGCCTGCTGTGTTCATGCAGCTTCACACTTTGTTATCATGGTGATGTTCCTGTAGTGTTGGAATAAGTTGGCATCATGGATAAAATTTTAAACTGAATTCATAGATACAAAGAGCACAGAAAGGTAGGCTGTCACTCCAGTGCATAAATGAGGGAGCTTTGCACGAAGGGGCTGTCTAACAGATAACATGTTAAACCGAGACCCCGTTTGGCTGCTTCGGTAGGTGTAAAAGACCTCAGATTGCTATTTCAAAGAAAAGCATGGGTGTGCATATAAAATCATAGAAAGATAGAACAGAGAAACATGAAAAATAGGTGAACGAGTGGGGCATTTGGTCCTCTAAGCCTGCTTCACCATTCATTATGATCACTACTGATCATCTGACTCACAACTTTTCTTCCGGCATTTTGCCAAATGTTTCGAGCCCTTTAGCCATATGTGTTCTATCCAACTCCTTCCTGAATTCTTACAATGTTTTAGCCTTGACTACTTTTGGAGTTTGTAAACTCCGTAGGTTCACCACTCTCTGGGCGGAAAAAATTCTCCTCATGTCAGTTCTAAATGGTTTACCCTGTATACTCAGACTGTGACCCCTGGTTCTGGACTCCACCATCATCAGGGACATCCTTCCTGCATCTTCCCTGTCTAATCCTGTTAGAAATTTATAAGCTTCCATGAGAGCCCTCGCATTCTTCTAAATTCCAGCAAATATTATCTCAACTGATTCAACTTCTCATAATCAGTCTGGTAAATCTTTCTGTGCTCCCTTGATGGCAAGAACATCCTTCCTCCAATAAGGAGACCAAAACTGCACGCAATATTTTAGCTTTCTTCTCACCAAGGCCCTGTATGATTGCTCCTGTTCTCAAATCCACTCGCTATGAAGGCCAACATACCATTGGCCTCAAAAACAGATATTTCTAGAAAATTTCAGTGGATCTGGCAGCATCTGTGAAGAAATACCAGAGTTAACCTTTCGGGTCTGTTGACCCTTCCTCGGACCTGAAATGTTATACAAAGAAAAAAGAACAAAGAAAATTACAGCACAGGAAGAGGCCTCCGGCCCTCCAAGCCTACTCCATCCAATTTTTCTTCACAGGTGCTGCTAGACCTGCTGAGTTTTTCCAGCAATTTCTGTTTGTGTTCCTAATTTACAACATCCACGATTCTTTCAGTGTTTATACTATTTACCTTCTTTACTGCCTGCTTCACGACATGCTTAGTTTCAAGGTCAAAAGCCACATGACACCAGGGTGTAGTCCAACAAATTTATTTGAATTCACAAGCTTTCGCAGTGCTGTGTCTTTGTCAGGTGAAGACAAGTGACTTTTGATCTTGTCCACCCCAGTCCAACACCTGCACTTCCACATCATGCTTAGCTTCAGTGACTGGTATACAAGGACATGCAGGTTTATGCCTCAATGTTTACCCTTCATTATAACTCATAAAAAGAAATGGATTATCTACTCAACAACATTCCTATTTATGGGAGTTCACTGAATGTCCATTAGCTGCTATGTTTCCTGACTAATACAATAACTACACTTTAAAAATACGTCATTGGATGTGTTTTTACTGACTTTAAAGTGTTGTAGAAGTGTAATTTTTTTTAATACGTTGATGCAACAACATCTTGGATTGATGGGAATTTGAACATGCATCTTTGGGTTGGATCAGCAGAGGGCGCCGTAGATAGTGACTGGTTTCTCAGTGAGCAGTCCGAATCACAGAATAACAAAGTGTGGAGCTGGATGCACACAGCAGGCCAAGCAGCATCTCAGGAGCACAAAAGCTGACGTTTCGGGCCTAGACCCTTCATCAGAGAGGGGGATGGGGAGAGGGTTCTGGAATAAATAGGGAGAGAGGGGGACGCGGACCGAAGATGGAGAGAAAAGAAGATAGGTGGAGAGTAGAGTATAGGTGGGGAGGTAGGGAGGGGATAGGTTAGTCCAGGGAAGACGGACGGGTCAAGGAGGTGGGATGAGGTTAGTAGGTAGGAGATGGAGGTGCGGCTTGAGGTGGGAGGAAGGGATGGGTGAGAGGAAGAACAAGTTAGGGAGGCAGAGACAGGCTGGGCTGGTTTAGGGATGTGGTGGGGGAAGGGGAGATTTTGAAGCTTGTGAAGTCCACATTGATACCATATGGCTGCAGGGTTCCCAAGCGGAATATGAGTTGCTGTTCCTGCAACCTTCGGGTGGCATCATTGTGGCACTGCAGGAGGCCCATGATGGACATGTCATCTGAAGAATGCGAGGGGGAGTTAAAATGGTTCACGACTGGGAGGTGCAGTTGTTTATTGCGAACCGAGCGGAGGTGTTCTGCAAAGCGGTCCCCAAGCCTCCGCTTGGTTTCCCCAATGTAGAGGGAGCCAATCCGGGTACAGTGGATACAGTATACCACATTGGCGGATGTGTAGGTGAACCTCTGCTTAATATGGAAAGTGATCTTGGGGCTTGGGATAGGGGTGAGGGAAAAGGTGTGGGGGCAAGTGTAGCATTTCCTGCGGTTGCAGGGGAAGGTGCCGGGTGTGGTGGGGTGGAGGGCAGTGTGGAGTGAACAAGGGAGTCACGGAGAGAGTGGTCTCTCCGGAAAGCAGACAGGGGTGGGGATGGAAAAATGTCTTGGGTGGTGGGGTCGGATTGTAGATGGCGGAAGTGTCGGAGGATGATGTGTTGTATCCGGAGGTCGGTGGGGTGGTGTGTGAGAATGAGGGGGGTCCTCTTAGGGCGGTTGTGGCGGGGGCGGGGTGTGAGGGATGTGTTGCAGGAAATGCGGGAGACGCGGTCAAGGGCGTTCTTGACCACTGTGGGGGGGAAAGTTGCGGTCCTTGAAGAACTTGGACATCTGGGATGTGCGGGAGTGGAATGCCTTATCCTGGGAGCTGATGCGGCGGAGGCAGAGGAATTGGGAATAGGGGATGGAATTTTTGCAGGAGGGTGGATGGGAGGAGGTGTATTTTACGTAGCTGTGGGAGTCGTTGGGCTTGAATGTCTGGAGATGGACAGGCAGCAACTTCTGCAAAGAATGGTGTCACCAAGAGGGTTAGCCAAGTTCGCTTCAAGTTTTTCTGAAATGCTGGTTCATTGTTACGGAATTCCACTCCACTGGAGGCATTTCGAGGAACAGCTGACAATTTGGAAAAATGACTTCCTTTACTTTTCATCCTTCATAGTACTCATTCTTAAATTGAATGTTCACTGTTGTCATTGAAATTCATACTGATAACAATCCAGTATTCACTCATTTCAATTCTAAGTGGTTTACCCTGTATACTTAGACTGTGACCCCTGGTTCTGGACTCCACCATCATCAGGGACATCCTTCCTGCATCTACCCTGTCTAATCCTGTTAGCATTTTATAAGCTTCCATGAGAACCCCCCTCATTCTTCTAAATACCAGCAAATATTATCTCAACGGATTCAACTTCTTATAGATATTCAACTTCTCATAGATAGGCCCTGCTATCCCATAATCAGTCTGGTAAATCTTTCTGTGCTCCCTCGACAGCAAGAACATCCTCCCTCAGATTGCACCAAAATTGCACACAATATTTTAGCTTTCTTCTCCCCAAGGCCCTGTATGATTGCTCCTGTACTCACATCCACTCGCTAGCAAGGCAACCGCGGCTACAAATCCTCATCAAACTGATACGATGGATGGCTGTCTTTTTGATGCACATTTTCATGAGTGGGGACCTTGAGGAGCTTATTTCCGTGTTGTGAATGTATGAACAATGCCATCTTTGAGACAGCATGAGAGAAAGGGTCTCAACCCGAAACGTCAGTTTTCCTGCTCTTCTGATGCTTCTTGGCCTGCTGTGTTCATCCAGCTCTACAGCGTTTTTTAATGTCAGATTCTCTACCATCGGCAGTTCCTATCTCTGTAGCCATTTTTGAGACAGGCAGCTCCCTCTCTGTTGTATGGTAGCGATATAGCATTACGGCGGTGTTTTGTACGCGTACGCGCTTGTCGCACCACTTCGCGGCAGTGTGAACGGTGTAAGCGCAGCTTCCAAATTGCCGGCTCTGCAACTTTGGATATTTGGGTCTTCTGAATTCTTAGGGCACCGAAACTGATGTAGTTATTTCCACGGCTTCAATTTCCGAAAGTATTTATTGGGATGTGCTCGGGCTCTAACAGTAAGGACGTTGCTAATAACTTGGATTGTTAACTGTACTACCCTCTAAAGGTGATATTGACCGACAGCTATTACGTTTATTTCAAGAATTGCCGGGAAATCTCAGCAGCATTTTCCCAGAAATCTACAGCAGCAAAAACAGTAAAATAAAAGCAAAATAATGTAGCTAGAAATCTGATATAAAAACAGAAAGTGCTGGAGAAACTCAGCACATCTGTCAGCTTTAGTTCTTTCCGTCCACAGTGATTCAAATACATTAATCCTGCTGCCCTTTTGTTGGATCCTGTGCGCATATCCGCTGTCACACTTGCCCATACAAAGAGTGGGTGGTTGGACTGCTGGTTTGCATTGCAGAGTTACACCAACAACGCAGGTTCAATTCTTACATCAACTGATGCACTCACGAAGAATTCTCCTTCTCAAACCCTGCCCTGAGATTTGTTGACTCAGATTCAAATACCACCAGTCGGTTCTCTCTAATGAGAGAACAGCGCTATGGTCTGCTAAGAATGTGAAAATTGTAACTTTTTAACCTGTCCACAAATACCAAACACTGCATTTCAAAGGTAGTTTTTTGAACTTAAAGCACTTTTGGCCATTCTATAATACCATATACAACATTGATGCTTTCTTTTTGCTTTCCTATGTTCTTTCCGATACAGTACATAAGAGGAGTCCAAAAACGTGTCAGTTGTTTGATACTCAATCTGAATCTCTTTCGTGAACACTAACTGTGTTAGAAGGAATTCAATGCTTGCCAGTCTCTGTTTTAGTGTGATAATATTTGCTGTGAAATATTAATTTGACAATGACTGATATATAAAAAGATTTGTTGATTGCCGAGTAAAATGATGTGTATTTTCCATAGAATAATGAGTGTCTTTAACTGATTGCAAAGAATGACTTTTCTGAAAGCGCGCAATAAATCATAAACACTAATGATATTTCACTAACACAAGTTCAGTGACAAATCAAATGGAATTAATTGTCTAAGGATGAACCTGTAACTTGCAGCTTGAGTTACATGGTATTAAAACATGATCAACTTGACGTCATTTTGTTTTATTTCTCTAGGGGTTGGTGATAGCCATTGAGAACCAGGATAACATTCCAAAAGAAGGAATAATGATCAGGATGTATTTTTGCAAGTTGTTTTAAAGACAACTAATTCTTTGCTCACTGAAGTCAGACACAGTTATCAGCATATCGAAACAATATTCAATATTGAAGGCCAAAGATATAACTAATTACTGGATATAAGCAAGAACAAATAAAAACTACAAACTCATAAATAATATCACAATAATAACAATGAAGATAGAGAACATACATAAATGGAAAGAAAAAAGGTCCAACCTAATCGGTGGAAGGAAGCCTAGGGCCCAAGATTCTCCGTGAGGCTCCAGGAAAGCTCCTAATTTTTTTATTGTGGAAGGAAACTCTCTCCTGGTTTTGCTGCTTCTTCCCATCATCGTGACATTTGAAATGAAGCACAAAGCAGGCACAATGAGAGCTGAAGTAACATTGCACCCTGAATGACATCATTGTATATTGCCCACTGGAATTGAATAATGTTCCTCGCTGCGTGGTCAGCATCTGCCTGTTAAATAGTCACAACAAGAAGCCAGTTAGGACCAGGTACCAGGTGACTGTGAGCAATTTAATCGTGCATTCCAAACACAGTAATGTTTGATGATAAATCCTTCAATGGCTTCAATGAGTGCTGAAATGAGAAAACAATTGTTCGCCATAGAGGTTGGTGTAATCTCAGTCATGTTGTTAAACTAAATCTTGCTTTGCAGGTTTGATAAGCAAATATATCACTGTTGAAGGGTTGGGTGATGGCATTGGCTTTACACCATCCCCCACTGACTTGTAGGGATCCAACTCAGGACTTTTTCAACTCATCCTCTGATGACAGATCTTGTTTTGAACTGTCCAGGATTGTTCTGTCCCATTTGGCAATGTTCAACTTACAAGATCTGGCAATGGTTTTCAGAATATCTTATCTACATCATAATAACTAAGACTGAGATGTTCTATGCTGTGGGTGTCTGTGCTCTGCCTGATATGGAGTACTGACTTTGGTATGCAGGGATACTTCAGGCAAACCAAGGCATACATTGTAAAGCTGAGCTCAAACAAGCATGCATTGACTACTGGATATTAGAATTTTTGTCCTGCCACTTCATGTTGCTGATCATAAGCTGTGAAGGTGGATTGCATCTTGTTGCTTCATGTGATGCCAATAAGTTGTCTATGCTTCACAGCCATAGAGAGATGTTTTGGGAATCACTGTCTGGCAGATGTTGACTTAGTCTCAAAACAAACTCCAATGCTCTCTGCAAAGTCTGTGAATGATCCTGCTGAATACTGAACTTGTTTTGGCAGGGGGCAGGTGACATCACATCCAGTGTAGTGCTGTTGGAGAGGTTCTTTCCAAAATAGCAGAACTTATGAATGGAGTCAAAAGGTATGTTATGGATTGTGACTTTGGAGTCCTGGGAGTTTGTGGCCAGGAGAGCCCTAAAATGCTTGGAAGATTGGGCAAAGTGGTCTACAAGTATGCGAATATCTTTTATAGTGTGTATTATAAAAGCACAATCATTAGCAAACATGAGTTCAGAATAGGTAGCTATTTGGTGATCTTTGTGGGAGCCTGGAGCCTTTGTGGATTGAGGAGGTTGCTCTCTGGAATACACATGCAGTTTAGGACAATGTCAATATCAGTACAGACAATTGAATGGCTGAAAAACAGCAGCAAATAGGACAGAGCCACTTGCTTGATGCCCCTGGTATCAGGATAAGCATCTGGGAGGATCATTCTGCATCACGCTGGCACCCTGCAAAGGTCACAGCAACCATTCCTTTTCCAGCATGAAATCCACTTTTGATTCCAGGTACATTGAGTCTCTAAGGTGACAATCCTGTTGAGAATAATCCCTGTAAAACTTTATATTCTGGAAATGAATGAAAATACTAAGATGACTGTCACACATGGGCTTGCTTCCGTTCCATTGGTAAAGGAGAATTAATGGAAGCCACTTTCAATCTGAGGGACAATGCCCACATTTCAGACTTAGCAAAAGTGACATGGTTTCTTAATCATGTGAATCCCTCTGCGTTGATATTTTCCAGTGGAAAGTCATTAAGTCTTGGAGATTTACTCATAAAAATACTCAACATGCAGGTTGTTCAGGCAAATCGGATCAACCTGCATCAGATGACGAAGGTCTGTGGCATCAGAACCGTTAATCCTCCACATAAATGTTCCCTCATTCCCCTGAATTTCTTCCAATCAGCAGATCCTCATTTCTTTCTCCTTCATGTTTATTTGACTCAAATGAACCTATACCAACAGCCTCAACCAATCCATAGAATAGTGAGATCCACTTTGTAACCACTCTGAGTGAAGAGTTTCAGTATTATGTGCTGAAACGGATTCAAAGGTGACAACCTCCACAGTCCAATACCCTGACACAGGGCATTCACTGTCTGGACTCCTACATGAAAAAATGTGTATTGGTGATGAAACAGGCATCTAATAAGGAATCAGGCACCATTTCAACAGATAAATTTGTAATTTAATAGGTTTCCTAAAATTGCTTTTTGCTGTGGTACTGGGCAGAATCCCAGTGAGATTTTACATGAGATGACATTTGCAACTTCACAACTTGTGGTTTTTATGCCTATCAGTGGGTCCCAAATAACTTCCTGTATTACTGATTGCATCCTGGAAATCACAGAACTGTTTGTTTCATTGCCGAACCTCATTTACAACAGACGCAGACACTGACACAGAATGTGGTTTGTGCGAGTGCCAAGTTAGACATAAACACAGGCTGATGTGTTAGGTAAGACAGAGCTGAGATAGCAGAATTTAATTATTGCTTAATTGCTAATAATGCACTTAGAGCTGGATTTTCCATTGTCACTTTCCCAGATCATTTTAGTAAAAGCCAAATTATCCAAAATGTGCCAGAAGCTGTTATTGAATGAAATGCAGCTGCTTATTTTCCCTTGGACTTTGCTAGCCTCAAGTCTTTGCTTTGCAGGGTGGAATGCTGATCAGGTTGGAATTGGAGAAGAATTATAAACTGTAACTCCCAACATAACACAATACCGACAGAATAATTATATACATTGAGTGGAATTTGAAATATTATAAATATAACTCCTAAGGTTACTATTTGTGATATCAGCTTTAAAAAGTTAATACCTTTGCAAAAATGGCAAAGACATCAATTTCAAAAGTAATTATAAAGCTTTGCAATTTATTATCAGCACCAATATCTGGGCTATGATTTTCGTCATAGCATCAGATGAATCCTGTACTAATCTGAACTTCAATATAGTATTATATGCTACTTAGCAACTGATTTATTGAAAACATATTATTCAAAAAATTTCAATCCTAAATTGCAAAATCGGTAATCATCAAGATATCAAACAATAGTAACATTCTTACAGTCTGGATGTCTGCTTTTCTGAACAGCTCTTTTCAGTACCACTCATCTTTCAGTTCATCACAGGCTGCTTTATCTACTCAGGTTTCACTGCTTCTTTGATTCAGCTTCTAAAATAAATTTTGTATGTTAGATAATGTGATTATCTGTGATTAACAAGATGCTGTGTTATGACTAACGCTAATGCTAATAAGAAAACCCCACTACACCATTCGTCACACCATGAGTGTAAATATGTTGACTCAATTACCAAAATGGCCATTGATCCTCTTTAGTAATACAATCAAAAATAAACATCCATCTGGTTACTTTAATGAAATCAAAATAAGACATTTAATATGAACAAAACTTATCATTATTGTCTAAGCTATGATCTGGAATCAAAATTACATGCCCTTTATTCCAGAGATACATTCACAAGACACAAGAAGACAAATTTCTGCAGATGCAATGTCTTTTTTTGAAAAGGAAAAGGGAAAAACAACCCCTGTGGATCAAGGATCTTGAAACAAAGGGCAGAATGTGATGACTTCTCCGATCCACGTTTTCTTTACAATGAAGCTGAATTGCTGACAGCAATAAATTTATGATAAATGTCCAGTTCTGATTCCAATCAACTTGGGGACACAAGTCTCTTGAACATGGTTACAGTCCAGCTTTCCAGAGATATGCAACTCCTCAGGTGCTTTTCTGACTCCTGGGTCTACAGAACAGAACTCCAGAGAGGATTGCTAGGCAACCTTGAGCACAAAGGCCACCAGTTCTCTCAAATTCAGATTTTCTTTCACTAGTTAGGGCAATAAACTCCATCTTTGATCAGTTTGGTGAAACAGCTAAGCGCAGCTTTCGAAGTTGCTTGATTTCCTGTGAAAAACAGGAATGCAGACCCTTCAGATGTTTCACTCCACTTCCAAGAAATCACACCGTGAAACCCATTTTAATCCAGAGAATGTCCGAGTAGTTAAAAAAATTCCTAATTTTTAAAAAATTCCTTAAATATATATGTATTTAAAACAACTGGTCAAAGTGCCTGTGGCAATTAGAGCTGTTTTAGCAGTTTCGTTGGAAAATGGATTTCTAATAAATGGTATGAATTATGTGATATTTGAATCATAATTTTATGAATTTGGACAGTGTAAAGATGCAGCCATTTCTTTTAGTGACAAGATTGCAGCTCCTTATAGCAATCAGGGGTCTTTGAATAAAACAGAATTCTCCACAGACCCTTAGTTTCCTACATTCAACATCAACCTGCCAATTCTCAGCTCCCAAATGATTTGGTCTATTGACCCAATACCAGGCACAATGCAAAGTAGGAGGACTGCTGATCTCAGACTGTGATATTTGCTATTTTTATTCGTGTTGAAACAATGAAATGGAATTAACAACTGAACACAGTCCCTTTGGTCTGTGGAATATGAAAAACCAGACTTTGTTCCAAAATTGACTATGATCAGATGATCCTCTCTGAACAATTCATGTATATTTTGGTTCATATGAAGTTCCCTCCATCAACAACCATCACCAGCCATGTGCTAGCTCTTTCTATATATGAAGTCAGTTGAGCGTTGGAGCATAGATGGGCACAATAGAACTGGATACCTGTAATTGTCAGTACTTGGACTTCTGTAGGATTTGAGTATGAAAATCAGGGGCCTGATGTTATTTGAAGATCTTGCCGGGAATATGTACTCCTGGAGCTCTGCTCTGGATTATGGTTTACGAGTGTGGTCCTTTGGGGGCCGAAAGAAAAATGCACTTTTATTTTCCCCTCTCACTTGCCTTCACATGGAGCCAGAGGAGCAGAAATGCCCCTCCTCCCTTCTGTTCCCCTCACTTTCCTGCAGGACACACCTGACAGCTGCCAGTGAGGCAGAGGCCTAAATCAAAGATAGTAGGAAGTGCCGATGCTGGTGGGGTAGATTCCAACGCATCATCCTCTGACACTTCTGCCATCTGTCATCTGACCCCAACACCAAAGACATTTTTCCCTCCCCACCCTTAGCTGCTTTCCAGAGTCTCTCCGTGACTCCCTTGTCCGCTCCATACTCCCCACCACCCCCAGCACTTTTCCCTGCAATCGCAGCAAGTGCTACATCTGCCTCTAAACCTCCACCCTCACTCCCATCCCAGGCCCTAAGAAGACCTTCCACATCAAACAGACATTCATCTGCACTTCTGCTAATGCGGTATACTATATCCCCTGTTCAAATTGTGGCGTCCTCTACATTGGGGAAACGAAGAAGCAGCTTGGGGCGGCTTTGCGGAACACCTACGTTCGGTTCGCACTAAACAACTGCACCTCCCAGTTGCGAACCATTTCAACTCCCCCTCCCACTCCTTGGACAACATGTCCATCCTGGGCCTCCTGCATTGTCACAATGATGCCACCCAAAAGCTGCAGGAACAGCATCTCATATTTCGCTTGGGAACCCTGCTTCAGAAGACTTCACAAGCTTCAAAAATCTCCCCTCCCCCAGCCGCATCCCAAAACCAGCCCAGCTTGTCCCCGCCTCCCTAACCATTCCTCCCACCTCAAGCCACACCCCATCTCCTACCCACTAACCTCATCCCGCCTTGTTGGCCTGTCCGTCCTCTGTGGACCGACCTATTCCCTCACCAACTCCCCACCTACACTCACCTTTACTGGTTCCAATCCCCCCTTCCACTTATCTTCTCCTTTATCCATCTTCTATCTGCCTCCCTGTTTCTCCCTATTTATTTCAGAATCCCCTTCCCCTCCCCCATTTCTGAAGAAGGGTCTCGACCCGAAACATCAGGTTTCCTGCTCCTCTGATGCTGCTTGGCCTGCTGTGTTCACCCAGCTCCTCACCTTGTCAACTCAGAGGCCTAAATCATCTTTGTGATTGTTGTAGAAGGTAATAGTTTAGAAAGGGTTAACATTGAAGCTATGTTGAGCATCACTTGTTCTAATGATGCAATACACTAAAACCTCCTTCAAGATAAGAACCTTTCCTTGTTACAATTCACTACTGACTTTCCACTAGCACTCTAAATCACTAGGCCCTGAGACCCAGTCAAGGAAGGAGGATGGTGACAGCAAGACAATCCAATCTGAAGTTGAAATTCATCTGAAGCACAATATAACATAAGATTGTAAGAAGGTTATTCAGGTTGTGATAACAGCAGGAGGTCTTTAATTTAAAACTACACTTCAGGCAGAAAGAGTTTATTAAGGCTAAAGGCACTAGGCTTGATTTGGGAAAGTTGTCGGGCGAAAGTGCAAGCATTGTTTATTAGGTCTTGAAAGGTAGGAAATTGTCCATTTTGCCACAGAAAAGTGATCACAACATTTTGCTTGCAGGAGGTGGGAAACCGTCATTTTGACTGCAAATTCACAGGGAAACACCACTTAGTAGTACTTAGGTACAACATCACTATTTTATGGTGCGTAAAGCTTTAAGAGAAGGGCATAAACTGGCAGTGATATTGAAATTGTAAGAATCTGCTCGGGAAAGATGTTAAAACAGCAGTAAGATACCACCGAACTTAAAAGCTTTGGAAATACAGAAAGTAAGCATAAAAAGACCAGTTAGCCTTTAAGCCCATACCGCTTTTCAACATTATCCTGACTGTTTATTTCAACAGCATGTTCCATACCCGTTGATATCCTTACCCTTGAGAAATCTATTTATTTCTTAAATGTATTTAGTGCTGGGGAGCAGATGCGTTTTTGTTTTGCCGCGTGATTTGAAACCTTTCAAACTGTTATATATTTAGACAGAACAAAACAAGCCAAATTGTTTTTTCTATCTTTAGTTTAACAATAAGAAGTTTATTACCCAAATGTGTAGCCTTGTGGGTTTATGTTTCAGTGAAAGACTGCCAGATTTAATTCAGGGAGATAATGGGAACTGCAGATGCTGGAGAATTCCAAGATAATAAAATGTGAGGCTGGATGAACACAGCAGGCCAAGCAGCATCTCAGGAGCACAAAAGCTGACGTTTCGGGCCTGGACCCTTCATCAGACCCTCTCTGATGAAGGGTCCAGGCCCGAAACGTCAGCTTTTGTGCTCCTGAGATGCTGCTTGGCCTGCTGTGTTCATCCAGCCTCACATTTTATTATCTTTAATTCTGGGATCTGTCTTGTGCACTCATAACATCACCTTGAATTGTAATCTGTAAAATAATAGGTCACTTTCAGATGTGAGGAAGTGGTCATCGTCATAGACCAGCAAATGTTAAACAGCTACTTATACAAAGATGTTAATGTGATTGGAAAAAGATAACCAATGCGTTACTTGGGGAAACTGGCAATCCGATTTACTAGAGTTTGACAGGTTCTCGACATCAATGGACATCTCATTCGTTTTAAACTTGATAGTGGGTGATACGGAGTGTCACTGTCTTAATCAGATCAAATACTACAGCTGTAGAAACATAAATAACAGCATTCACAAGTATTGTGCTGAAAGATGGCCAGATGAAAAGTCCAGTGGGTCAGCCAAGAATCCATACTTTGTGTACTAATAGCATTTCACAATCAGGAGATGACTTAATAGTGTATGACAGAAGACTAGTATTTCAGGTTCCCTTCAGTAAGATAACCTGGAAAGCTTACATCAAGGACACTTAGGGATTGGAAGATCTCAGGCCTCAGTCAGGGGTGTGATGGTCAGAGATCTCATTGCAAAATCTTTGTTGACACAGGATTATCAGGCCTGGAAATCAGTTCAGTTATTACTGAAGAAAATTCAAATGAAAGAAACCAGAAAAGTTTGCAACTAAGTGCAGAGAAGGAGAAAAAGAGCAAGCAGTATAACCTACTTAAGTCCACTGATCAACTTTTAAATGAAATTGTTCATTGACCAATGTGGCCTAGTGAACAAATTGCAATAGTAGCAGATGCAAATTTGACAGCCAATGCTGAAATAACACAAGTTCAAGAGGAATCTTTCAATTATTCCTTTTGTCTTTCAAGGGAAGAACCAAAAACAGAGTTAAGTCAGCAACAATCCTCAAGTCAAATAATTGACATGCAGGGTTTGCCAGTAAGATAACCATAGTGGGTGACTGAAGACGCTTAACTTAATCCATAATTTAAAATAAAGAAGTTATATACTTCAACATAGATGTATCAGCAATTGAAAATTAAGATTTGTTTAAGAAATTGAAGTGGATGGGGTGGCAAATTGTATTTGCTCCTAGGCTTTGCCTGACTTCAAAGAGATTAAGTAGAAGGGTAAGCTTTTTCAAGCACAAGCTGGAATCTCCAAGGATCTGCCTTCTTCCATTTTGTCCCAGAAAGTCCAAGGTCAACTGCCCTGTTTTGGAATAGCAACCACAAAATGGCATATTTTACATCTGTCTGGGCTGGCAGAATTGACATGAGTTTTTAGTTCAAGTCCAAATCTTGTGACGAGGTGAGAGTGCTACTGACTGAGCTATGGCTGACACCAGACAGCAGGCTTGATAGAGCTCCTTAAAATCTCACAGGGTTAAATATATTAAATAGAGAAGCTGTTTTTCAGTTGCTGTTGGGTTACTAATTAGTAGTCACATTATCAATGTGATTGATAAAAGAATCAGTGGCAACTTTGAAGGTGCATAGTTCCTTGAAAGTGGAGTTGCAAGTAGTCAGGGTGGTGAAGGCGGCATTTGGCATGCTTGCCTTCACTGGGTAAAACACTGAGTAAAGGAGTTGGGACGTTATGTTGCAGTTGCATAGGACATTGGTGAGGCACTTTTGGAATACTGCGTGCAATTCTGGTCACCCTTCTTTTAGAAGAATGTTGTAAAACTTGACAGGGTACAGAGAAGATTTACAAGCATGTTGCCAGGACTGGAGGGTTTGAGTTCAGAAGGAGGTTGAATAGACTGGGCCTTTTTTCTTCCCCCTTGAGTGTTGGAGGCTGAGGGTGACCTTATAGAGGTTTATAAAATCACGAGGGGCATGGACAGAGTGAATAGCCAGGTCTATTGTCTTTGGTGGAGGAGTCCATAACTGGAGGGCATAGTTTTAAGGTGAGAGGACACCCAAAAGGTGACTTTTTCACACAGAGGATGGTGTGCACCTCAAACAAATTGTCAGAATAAGTGGAGGCAGGTACAATTACATCATTTAAAAGGTATCTGGATGGATATAAGATTTGAAAGAGTTTGAGAGGTATATGGACCAAATGCTGGCAAATGTGACCAGGTCAGATTGCAATATCTGGTAGGCACTGACAAGTTGGACCGAAGGGTCTGCTTGCATGCAGTATGAAGATATGACTCTATAGGTGTCTCTGTTCAAGTTGAGCAAAAATATGGGAACCATAGGAAAAGCTCTGAAGAAGTCGTATCAGACTTGAAATGTTAACTCTGTTACTCTCTCTACAAATGCTTCCAGGCCTGCTGAGATTCTCCAGCATTTTGATTTTATTTCTGATTTCCAACGTTTACTATTTTGCTTTTATTATAAATGGGAAATACTCTATATCATGTTTTGAATTCTGACTTTGGCATTGGAAATAGCAGCTGCAGGGGCCATCTAACCTTTTTTGCCTGACCATTTTTTTAAGTTCCTAGAACTTCTTATGCTGTCTCACAGCTACAGCTGCTGATACTTTGCACCCGGCTGTGAAACTGACATATGAATGTGGCAGGCCAATCTTTAGGTTTTTTTTGGAAGGTCTAACAAGAATTCACTCTCAACTCCCCCATCGCATATCTCATTAAATATCTCTTACCCTGGTATGTTTATTGTCTCACTCAGACTCTTCATCAGTCGCAGTCTATATGTGCCAGCCAGAGCATATCGCTGGCCATAAGTCGAGTATCGCATTTTAAAAAATATGACCGTGACTGCATTTCAAATATACATCATTGATCGTAAAATATTTTGTAATGTTCTATGGTTGTGAAAGGCACTATAAATAAAGTCTTTTGTTTTACTTCCGCAGACCAAATTTACAATGCATCAATCCATTATCGTTATCAAACTAACAACAGAGCAGTTATCTATATGGTCAGGGTTCATTCAGTTATTCATCTTGAAAACTGGAGTATCAGACCTTGGAATTTTTGACCGGTAGCTACACAAAATGATTCATTTATTTATTGAATCATTAAGGCAACTTGAATTCTGTTTAAGCAGTAACTTGTCATCTGCCAAAATCACACCATGTCAGTTTACTCCTCAGATATGTTGATTGTGTGAATGCAGACAACTGTCTATAACTCCAACTGATGAAAAGCTGCCATAATTCAAAATTAGATTAATTGGCCTAAACATTAATGTAAAAGAGCAATTGCAACGTAATGAGGATCTGTTTTGTGCTGAAAAATAAAGATTTGGTGACAGAGAATGGAAGAGAATTGGGGCCAGTTTTGTATTTTTTAAAGCAGAACTTTTAATTTACTCAATAATAAAGGCAAATATAGATTTAAGGATGCAGGAAATAAATAGCAACCAATGAATAAACGCTTATTACCTTAGCACAAAAATGTGTAGTTAAAACTGTGACTTCAATATGGTGAATTGTCTCATAGGAACACAATGAGACCTAATAACTGGTAATTTGATCAATGAAGTAATTCACTGTGTATTCTGCTCCTCACCCTCAGTAGATATTTGATGAGAATTATTTACAGAGTTTAAGAAGTGAAAAACCCAACTTCTTTTTAATTCATTCATGGGATGTGGGTGTCGCTGTCTGGACCAACATTTATTGCCCATTGCTAATTGGCCAGAGGGCAGTTAAGAGTCAATCACTTTGGAGTCACGTCAGCCAGATCAGAAAGGTGGGCTGGTTTCCCTTCCAAAAGGACATTAGTGAACCAGATAGAACGAAAATTGTATTTATATTGCACTTTTCAAGGTGTCAGAATGCTTCAAATTTCTCTGGAGCCAATAAGGTACTCCTGAAGCATGGTCGTTGTCGTAACGAAGGAAACACAGCAGCCAACCTGTAAGCAGCAAACTCTCACAAACAGCAATGATATGATCATATAAAATTATTTTTGTGATTTTGACTGAGGGAGAAATATTGGTCAGGATTCAAAGGATAACTCCCCTACTCATCTTTAAATTGTGTCATGGATTGGTATATCAACCTGGGAGATACATTAATGTGTTATTAGAAAGACAGAACCTTTAACATTACAGCACTCCCTCAGGTGAGATTTCTGTGGCAAGATACCTCTTGCCTCTGTAAACAAAGCCTGTCCAATATCTACAGGGCACAAGTCAGGAATGTGATGGTATCGTCTCCACTTGCCTGGATGAATGCAACTCCAATAAATCTCAAGAAGCTTGACATCATAGAGGACAAAGCAACTTGTTTGATTGGCACCCCGAACACTACCATAAATATTCAATCCTTCCATCTCCGATGCACAGTGACATTAGTGAGCGTGATATCTAAGAGAAACACTGAAGCCACCCTGGAGCTGCCCTCAGCACTAGCTTGTAAACCTAAACTCATACCATTCAGATAGTATGATGAAGATGCCATAGTCCTGGAGAACCATCGAGCTGCTCCTTCATGGATAGAGTCAACTGGTGGTGAGTTTAATCTGAGGATCACCATGCCTCAGGCGTGGCGTGTGGTTGAGAAGGTGGTATTTTCATGGTAACCTCATCCAGTACAGAAAACGAGCCCATGGTATTAGGGGCAGTCTACATCACAAATGAGCTCTCCAGCCAAATGTATTAACCAACCTCACTAAACGCAAGGCACATGGATATATGGAAAAACCACCATCTACAAGTTTGCTCTAAGCTACACAACCTTGACTTGGAACTATATAACATTACTTCAAAGTCATTGGGTAAAATTCTTGGAACTTCCTCTGTAACAGCATTGTGGATATACCCTCAAAGACTGCAGCAGTTCAACAAGGTCACTCACCATCACCTTCTCACAGGGCAGTTAAGAAAGAATAATAAATGTTGGCCTTGATAGTGATACCAGATCCCTTTAACGAATAATATAAATAAGTTATTACTTAAAATGTCAGTCTAGATTTAAGTGTACCAGTTTTAGGAGTTGGATTTCAACATACCACTTTCCGACTCAGGGTCAAGCTGATTTTTTTCTAAAACAGTCTGAATGTTGTTCATGTTAACAGAACTCCATTCTTCTGTCCAGTCTGTTGCTGCAGTTACAGAGCTTCCAGTACAAACCTCCTGCTGTGCTCAAATTTAAAAAAAAATTGAACGCAATCTAAAACAACCTAACTCTACCCACCCACCCATCCACCCTCACTGTATCCAAGCCATCCCAACCAATACACCGCCACCCAACCCAACATACTTCATTCCAAGTGGAAGGATCACCAGACCTGAAACATTTAATCTGATTTGTCTCCACAGGTGCTGACAGACCTGCCAAGCTTTTTCCAGCAACTTCTGTTTTTGTTTCAGATTTACAGCATCTGCAGTTATTTTGGTTTTTGTACTTCATCCCAACTAATCCACACTCTGCCTGCCCAACTGAATACAACCCACTTAACCGAATCAAATCCACACTAGTTGGCATGGTAGCTCAGTGGTTCGCACTACTGCCTCATAGTGCCTGGGACGAGGGTTCAATTCCACCCTCGGGTGACCCTCTATGTGGAGTCTGCACATTCTCCTTGTGTCTGCCTGGGTTTTCGCCAGTGTTTCGGTTTCCTTCCACAGTCCAAAGATGTGCAGTTTAGGTGGATTAACTGCTAAATAGCCTGTAGTGTCCAGGAGTGTGTGGATTAGACATGGGAATTGCAGGGTTACAGGTAAAGGGTCGGGGGTTGGGTTTGGGTAGGAAGCTGTTTGGAGGGGCAGTGTGGACTTGTTGGGCCAAATGGGCTGTTCCCACACTGCACACTTCTATGAAGTTCACACTCCCACTGGACCTGACACCCCTATCCAGCCCAACACAGTTCTTGCCTTGACATGTGTCACTTCGCTCTACATTTCTACTTGGTATCAATCTACTGAATGCACACAGCCCAACACATCAGACAAAATACCTCAAGCCAGCCCTACCAAACACAACTCAACCTAATGAATTGAATCAACCCAAGCTGACACCAGCTGATACCCTGCCCCACCCCACATAACATCATTAGATCCCTTGCTCCATCCTATCCAACTTACACCACTCTACAGATCATATTCCATGCACAGTCAACTAAACCAATACTTCCTCAACCAACCAAATATACCTCATTGTTTACAATCCTCTTCTGCAGACTGGACTCAACTGAGATAGGAGGAACTGCAGATGCTGGAGAATCTGAGATAACAAGGTGTATAGCTGGATGAACACAGCAGGCCAAGCAGCATCAGAGGAGCAGGAAGGCTGACGTTTCAGGTTGAGACCCTTCTCCAGAAATGTGGGAGGGGAAGGGGATTCTGAAATAAATAGGGAGAGAGGGGGAGATGGATTGAAGATGGATAAAGGAGAAGATAGATGGATTAAGGAGAAGATAGGTGGAGAGGAGACAAACAGGTCAAAGAGACAGGGATGGAGGCAGTAAAGGTTAGTGGAGGTGTGGAGTTGGGGGCGGAGGCAGTTAGCTCAGTCTAGGGGGGGATGGACAGTTCAAGGGGGCAGGATGAGGCTGGTAAGTAGGAGATGGGGGTGGGGAGCTGGTTCATCCACTTCACCAACACCTTCCACCCCAACCTTAAGTTGACCTGGACCATCTCTGATTCCTCTCTCTCCTTCCTAGACCTCTCTGTTTCCATCCTTGGCAACCACCTGGAAACCAATACGCATTTCAAGCCTACTGACTCCCACAGCTACCTAGGATACATCTCCGCCCACCCACCTTCCTGCATAAATGCCATCCCCTATTTCTAATTCCTTAGCCTCCGCTGCATCTGCTCCTGGGATGAAGTATTCCACTCCCGGACATCCCAGATGTCCTCATTTTTCCAGGACCACAACTTCCCCCCACAGTGGTCGAAGACGCACTTGACTGCATCTCCCGCAACTCATCCCTCACACTCTCGCCCCACAAAAACAACCAAAACAGGATCCCCCTCATCCTAAGGTACCACCCCACCAACCTCTCAATCCAGGGCATTATCCTCCGGCACTTCCACCATCTGCAGTCTGATACCACTACCAAAGACATTTTTCCCTCCCCACCCTTATCCTCTTTCTGGACTGACCACTCTCTCCGTGACTCCCTTGTCCGCTCCACACTCCCCACCAGTCCCACCACCCCTGGTACTTTTCCCTGCAACTGCAGGAAGTGCTACACCTCACCCCAATCCCAGGCCCCAAGGCAAACAGATGTTCACCTGCACATCGGCTAATATGGCATACCGTATCCGCTGTTCCTGAAATGGCCTCTTCGACATTGGGGAAAACAAGCGGAAGCTTGGGGACTGCTTTGTGGAACACCTACTCTTGTTTCGCAACAAACAACAGCACCTCCCAGTCACGAACCATTTCTACTCCCCCTCCCACTCCTCAGACGACATCCTGGGCTTCCTGCAGTGCCATAACAATGCCACCCGGAAGTTACAGGAATAGCACCTCATATTTCGCTTGGGAATCCTGCAGCCCAAGGGTATCAATGTGGATTTCACAAGCTTCAAAATCTCCCCTCCCTCGACCACATCCCCAAACCAGCCCAGCTCACCCCCACAACCCTAACCTGTTACCCCCGACCTCAAGACCCACCTGAATCTCCTACTGACTAGCCTCATCCTGCCTCCTTGACCTGTCCATCCTCCCTGGACTGACCTATCTCCTCCCTACCTCCCCAACTACACTCACCTTTACTGGCTCCATCCCCGCCTCTTTGACTTGTCTGTCTCCTCTCACCCTATCTTATCCTTTATCCATGTTCTCTCTATCTCCCCCTCTCTCATTTATTTCAGAATCCCCTTCCCTTCCCCCATTTCTGAAGAAGGGTCTAGGTCCAAAACGTCAGCCTTCCTGGTCATCTGATGCTGCTTGGCATGCTGTATTCGTCCAGCTCTACACCTTGTTATCTTGACTCAACTGAATTGTGCACCACATACGTCCAACACGTAGCTCTCACTCCACATCATTCAAACCAATTTACATTTTCCTACTGAACCTAAAATCATACCACTCAGCAAAACCTAAACCCATTAAACTGATCCTCCCATGCCAATCTACACAATGCTCCTGAACACACCCCCATCCAAGGTAAATCTAGAACCAAGGTACTCACCTCTCGCGAGAATTAGCGGTTTCCTACGACTTCCAGATCATCTCGCGTTATTTGATGATGGTGTGAGATGGTGACTCACCTCCAGAGGGACAGAGACGGAGACTGGGATTGAGGGAGTGAGACTGAGGCAGACAGAACGTCCGGCATTGAGATTCCCGCAGGCAGGCAGACAAGGATTGAGGGAGGGACACTCTCCGGCAGGGAGTGAGTGAAGGAAGGACTTTCTCCGGGAGGGAGGGAGTGAAGGAGGGACCCTCTTTCCGTGAGGGAGGGAGTGAGTGAGTGAAGGAGGGACTCTCTCCGGCAGGGAGGGAGTGAAGGAGGGACTCTGTCTCCGGGAGGGAGTGAGTGAGTGAGTGAGTGAAGGAGGGACTCTGTCTCCGGGAGGGAGTGAGTGAGTGAGTGAGTGAAGGAGGGACTCTGTCTCCGGGAGGGAGTGAGTGAGTGAGTGAGTGAAGGAGGGACTCTGTCTCCGGGAGGGAGTGAGTGAGTGAGTGAGTGAAGGAGGGACTCTGTCTCCGGGAGGGAGTGAGTGAGTGAGTGAGTGAAGGAGGGACTCTGTCTCCGGGAGGGAGTGAGTGAGTGAGTGAGTGAAGGAGGGACTCTGTCTCCGGGAGGGAGTGAGTGAGTGAAGGAGGGACTCTGTCTCCGGGAGGGAGTGAGTGAGTGAGTGAAGGAGGGACTCTGTCTCCGGGAGGGAGTGAGTGAGTGAGTGAAGGAGGGACTCTGTCTCCGGGAGGGAGTGAGTGAGTGAGTGAAGGAGGGACTCTGTCTCCGGGAGGGAGTGAGTGAGTGAAGGAGGGACTCTCTCTCCGGGAGGGAGTGAGTGAGTGAAGGAGGGACTCTCTCTCCGGCAGGTAGGGAGGGAGGGAAGGAGGGACTCTCTCTCCGGCAGGTAGGGAGGGAGGGAAGGAGGGACTCTCTCTCCGGCAGGTAGGGAGGGAGTGAAGGAGGGACCCTCTTTCCGGGAGGGAGGGAGTGAGGGAGGGAGTGAAGGAGGGACCCTCTTTCCGGGAGGGAGTGAGGGAGACTCTCCGGGAGTGAGTGGGGGGGCGGGCGGCTGAGAAGGACCGTGCAGAGGGCGAAAGCGCGGGCAGAGACAGTGAGTGAGTGACCTATCGGCGGATGAACTGCCACGAGGTAGGACATTTCACTTCAGATTGAAATTTTCTTTCCGGATCGCCCTCTAGCAGTACCCCGCCGCCGGGGTGGGGGTGGGGGTGGGGGCGGGAGCGCAAGCCGAATGACCGTTAACGACCGTCGCGTGGAGCTCTGACCCTTGGCCGTGGGATTGACCCCTGACCTCGGCTGACTGGCTTTTAGAGCATTACAAAAGTTGGCAGTCTTTCATTCCCTTCGTAGAATTTGTCTGTCTTTTTGCCTTACGTGATGTTGTTGCAGGGTTTCCACAAAGATGTTCAGCGGCAACATATGGTAAATGAAAATAAGAGTGTATATTCTATGTTGTATCGATGATGTTAGCTCTCCTGCAAATCCAGTCACCGCATGCCTTTCACTCACCCGTCACTTGTGAAGCAATAGATTACAACAATGCCCTTCTTAGTTACTGGTCTGACTCCAGTGGGATCATATTTGACGCGGCAATGATATATTGTTGGTCTGCAGCAATTTGGGTCTGTTCTTGATGGTCAGGGAGATGTCAACAACTTGGTTGGAATGTGAATTACTGTCTAATGTATTTCCTCACTGAACCTGCATTTGAGGAAGCAGTTGGCTTTTTCCGCTTTGTGAGTTTGGTTTGAAGCAACCAGACAGGACCCGTAAAACTCCCTGATGTGGCAACTTTAAATCCCATTCCAGTTTTGGTCATCAGTCTGAAGTGCTGTGGAAGAATGAAACATTGGTTTTATTCCTCTGTTCACATCTTTCCTTCTCTTGAATTTAGTATTTTGAAGTGACCATTCTCTTTGCGAACCTAGTCCACTTCTAAGTCATCCTCAACACGCCCATTCCAAGCATTTTTTTTGTACCTATAGGAAATTCAACACCTATGTTTTTTTTTCTTCCTACCATCCAGAACTCCCATACCATTTGGGAGGTACAGTCATTAACTTATTCTCTTTTTAATTTAGAATATTCCTTTTAACTGTTCAGAATGCAGTCTCTATTAAGTGATGAAATCAAAGCCAGACTGATTACTTTGTGGATGTCTCTGTGTAGTGTGATCCAGCACTTGTGCCTGCCCATCGTATAAATTTGGGGGAAATAGAAAATAATTTTTCGCTCAGGCACTTGATAGTTTTCCAGACTCAATATTGAATTTAGCAACTCAGATGATAACCACTGCCTGTGTTCTTTTTGGGGTAACAATTTGGTTGTATTTCTGCCAAAGCTATTTTAAATTTATCTGTACACATTCTTTACTTGGTCCATTACTCTCTTCTTTTGCTTTGTCCCGCCATCCATTTTATTATTTAATCTTAGATAATAAAATGTGAGGCTGGATGAACACAGCAGGCCAAGCAGCATCTCAGGAGCACAAAAGCTGACGTTTCGGGCCTAGACCCTTCATCAGAGAGGGGGATGGGGGGAGGGAACTGGAATAAATAGGGAGAGAGGGGGAGGCGGACCGAAGATGGAGAGCAAAGAAGATAGGTGGAGAGGGTGTAGGTGGGGAGGTAGGGAGGGGATAGGTCAGTCCAGGGAAGACGGACAGGTCAAGGAGGTGGGATGAGGTTAGTAGGTAGCTGGGGGTGCGGCTGGGGGTGGGAGGAAGGGATGGGTGAGAGGAAGAACCGGTTAGGGAGGCAGAGACAGGTTGGACTGGTTTTGGGATGCAGTGGGTGGGGGGGAAGAGCTGGGCTGGTTGTGTGGTGCAGTGGGGGGAGGGGATGAACTGGGCTGGTTTAGGGATGCAGTGGGGGAAGGGGAGATTTTGAAACTGGTGAAGTCCACATTGATACCATATGGCTGCAGGGTTCCCAGGCGGAATATGAGTTGCTGTTCCTGCCTGTCTCTGCCTCCCTAACCGGTTCTTCCTCTCACCCATCCCTTCCTCCCACCCCCAGCCGCACCCCCAGCTACCTACTAACCTCATCCCACCTCCTTGACCTGTCCGTCTTCCCTGGACTGACCTATCCCCTCCCTACCTCCCCACCTACACCCTCTCCACCTATCTTCTTTGCTCTCCATCTTCGGTCCGCCTCCCCCTCTCTCCCTATTTATTCCAGTTCCCTCCCCCCATCCCCCTCTCTGATGAAGGGTCTAGGCCCGAAACGTCAGCTTTTGTGCTCCTGAGATGCTGCTTGGCCTGCTGTGTTCATCCAGCCTCACATTTTATTATCTTGGAATCTCCAGCATCTGCAGTTCCCATTATCTCTGATATTATTTAATCTTACCTGCAATCCAACCTTGCATTTATTTCTCTGTCTTCCCTGTGCCTGTTTCTGTACTTGGTTAATATCTCATTACATCTCCAGTTCTAGAAGAAGGTTGAGAGGTGACTTAATTGAGACATATAAAATAATCAGAGGGTTAGATAGGGTGGATAGGGAGAGCCTTTTTCCTAGGATGGTGACGGCGAGCACGAGGGGGCATAGCTTTAAATTGAGGGGTGAAAGATATAAGACAGATGTCAGAGGTAGTTTCTTTGCTCAGAGAGTAGTAAGGGAATGGAACGCTTTGCCTGCAACGGTAGTAGATTCGCCGACTTTAGGTACATTTAAGTCGTCATTGGATAAGCATATGGACGTACATGGAATAGTGTAGGTTAGATGGGCTTGAGATCGGTATGACAGGTCGGCACAACATCGAGGGCCGAAGGGCCTGTACTGTGCTGTAATGTTCCATGTCTATGTTCTATGAAGTTACTGTCCTGAAATGAGAGCTGGGCAGCTTTCTCTGCAGATGCCTGGCTTTTCAGCATTTTATTCTTTATTTCAGATTTTCAGCTTCTGTAGTATTTGCCTTTCTTGTTCATAAATATGTAAATCTCCATTTTAAAAAATAGCTTTAAAATTTTTATAGAAGTTTTGTTTCATGTCATCCACTAGTGACTACTCCTTGTTTTGGACTAATAATCATCAGAAACTCCAGAATGTAACAGGATTTGGGAGTACTAGGTGTGGAGTCTAAAAATGCTGAGATTTTAATGGTGTTTTTGTTGAAACAAGTCAAAATATGATTACCTTGAAGACCAGTTGATCTATTGCATTACATGGATGGAAGACAAAATGTAGTCTTGGGGTGAAGTTGATTTAGAGGCCAGGGAACAGTTGGGATTAGAGTTAGGCATCTGTAATTCAGTTTATGCTTTGGGCCTGTGTTTTGTCCTTATTCTTATAATGCTTTCATTTTATATTAAATATTGGCATGATGTAGGAAGCACAGAATTGTTTGGATCATAGCAGTTGCTTGCAAGGCAGGCCAAAGAGCCTGAAGCTGTGGTGGAGGCGAAGAAGTGAAAAGCTGAGATATTGTAGCAATTTTGACAAAACTTTGAGAGGCGTGTATTTTTGAGAATTATATAGAAATGTGGATTATGTAACTTCTTGGGAGTCAAGCGACTTCAGAGCTGAGCTACTGCATAATGACTATTTTGTACTATGATCCTGACTTTTAAATCTGGTCAGTGCTAATGTTCATGTTTTGAATTCATTGATAACTTGCGTACCACGTGCTTTTGTTTTGAAAGTGTACCACGTATTTGCTCCAAATATAAAATCAATAATACCAGGGTACCATCTGATGCTTCAAGGAATGACTGTGGAAACACGCTAAGGAATTCAAATCATACTTTGGAGAGACTTAGAAATCCTTGTTGAAATTATTTGCTGTGATTCTGCTTTAATTTTTCATCAGAATAATCTTATAATGGATGTTACATACTTTGGATTGCTTACAAATTTGCATGATGTAAAAGATTTTAAATGGCAGCTTATTACAACGGTGATATTGTATCTTTTGGATATTGCTGCAGAGTATTACACCTTCATATAGCTTTTTACAAGTTTTATTTCAAAGATATTCTGTGGTTAATACTTGATACTTTGCATCTTAAGCTAACATTCCAACAAAACCCAAGCAAGTTTCTATATTTGTGAAATGTCTCAGAATCAGCAAGGAAATTTAGCACCAGTTAACTCATTTTTCTTTGTGTCTAAGGTTAGACAGGATGATGGAGAACTGTGTTGCTCATGCTGGTGGTGTCATGAATTCTGTTAACTTCATTCTGACAATCTTAATGCATGACCCAGAGAAGAATATTGCCCTTGTCATGCTTGTCAATGCTGAAAGAGATTTTGAGAAATGATTGTTGAATTTTTGCTCTAAATTTATAAAATTCACTCTGAAATTGCAGGCCCCCAATATTGATATAACTGCAATTAATAATAGCTGTAAGTTGCTCAGGTTGATACTGTAACAAATCAATATATTTTTAATTCTCAATTTATCCAAATGGTTTTAGGAATTATGTTCCTTATGTCATTGGGCTTTAGTGGATTGCATCTTGAGGCCAAGTCAGCAGATGTAATCTAGTTTTGCTGCAGAACCTGAAAGTACAAGTGTGAGGAAGGAATAAATGTGATAAAGTCACATAACGATACTAAAATGAAGATTCTTTTCACTTGTGCGTACTGAAAGGCTTGTTTGGAGACAAAGATAAAGAAAAGCTTTTTGACTTTTACAATAATATTATGGTTAACTAATTTGCTTTACGTAACAACGAAAAATTCAGGTAGTTAACACGTTTTTCTTTAATACTTTATAATCTAGCGAGTTTTGAGAAGATTTGTAGCTCAGGTTGAGGTTCTGGATGTGAGTTTGCTTGCTGAGCTGGAAGGTTAGTTTTCAGACGTTTCGTCACCATTCTAGGTAACATCATCAGTGAGCCTCCGACGAAGCGCTGGTGTAATGTCCCGCTTTCTATTTATCTGGTTAGGTTTCCTTGGGTTGGTGATGTCATTTCCTGTTCTTTTTCTCAGGGGATGGTAGATTGATTTGGAGTCAATGTGTTTGTTGATGGAATTCCGGTTGGAATGCCATGCTTCTAGGAATTCTCGTGCATGTCTCTGTTTGGCTTGTCCTAGGATGGATGTGTTGTCCCAATCAAAGTGGTGTCCTTCCTTATCTGTATGTAAGGATACGAGTGATAGTGGGTCATGTCGTTCTGTGGCTAGTTGATGTTCATGTATCCTGGTGGCTAGCTTCCTGCCAGTTTGTCCAATGCAGTGTTTGTCACAGTTCTTGCAAGGTATTTTGTAGATGACGTTCATTTTATTTGTTGTCTGTATAGGGTCTTTTAAGTTCATTAGCTGCTGCTGCTCTCCTACATCAAAGACATTTCCGAAATGACTGCCAGACTACTCAGACCCCTTGGCATCAGGGTAGCCCACAAACCCACCAACACACTAAAACAGCAGCTAATGAACTTAAAAGACCCTATACAGACAACAAATAAAACGAACGTCATCTACAAAATACCTTGCAAGAACTGTGACAAACACTGCATTGGACAAACTGGCAGGAAGCTAGCCACCAGGATACATGAACATCAACTAGCCACAGAACGACATGACCCACTATTACTCGTATCCTTACATACAGATAAGGAAGGACACCACTTTGATTGGGACAACACATCCATCCTAGGACAAGCCAAACACAGACATGCACGAGAATTCCTAGAAGCATGGCATTCCAACCGGAATTCCATCAACAAACACATTGACTTGGAGCCAATCTACCATCCCCTGAGAAAAAGAACAGGAAATGACATCACCAACCCAAGGAAACCTAACCAGATAAATAGAAAGCAGGACATAACACCAGCGCTTCGTCGGAGGCTCACTGATGTTACCTCGAATGGTGACGAAACGTCTGAAAACTAACCTTCCAGCTCAGCGAGCAAACTCACATCCAGAACTTTATCATCTTGAACTATTTCACACTGTTTATGAATTTTGAAGGGTGGGCTTTGCATATAGTAGTAGGATTAACACTGGTGGCAGGAAATGCAGTTGTTCGTGTCACAAAAATGAGAGGTGTCTCACGTGTTCTTCCTGTGCTGAATTGGTAAATGTGAACTTGAAGAGTAATGAGTTTTTTGTTGCTACTGTTTATTGTTTAAACTTTATAAATATAAACTACAGCAATTTATATTTGTAACGCGCCAACTAAGCTAATTGCAGTGAATTGCTGTTCGGTTTACAGTGCCAATAATTATTTGATTTGTTTTTTTAAGACGTATGTGCGACACTTCTTCTAAGAGATGTCTTTTGTCCTGTTCCTCTTCCAGAGGATTGTTTTCATGTTGGTGCCCAAACGTCTCCTTTGGACAGGCACTTGGTAGACAGCTTTGAGTTATCCCTGGACGGTGGGATCAGGGTTTCTCACAGACCCACAAGGCTTTTAGCTTTGCGTTCAGTTACTTGAGAAGGTTCCTGCTGGGTGTTAAAAACTTGAGTTCTCTATTGTGTGAAATGAAGTCTTAGATGAGAGACTTCCCCTTAAAAATCGAAAAGGGTAGATTGTGTCTTTTTGGTGACTTTTACTGGACTAGAGAGAGACGGAACATAGAAATCATAACATTTGCTGAATGGCCTTTGTCAAGTGTTACAGACCAGACCAAACTAGACCAAATCACTCAAAAATATTTCAAGAAGGTAGACCAGACCATATTTTGTTCTTAGTTTAAAGGCAAGTGCAAAGCATCTCAGATGCAATACGACTGGTCAAACTACTTGCCATTAAACAAAACACTGTTTATTTAAACACTGTAGTTAGAATACAGCCAAAGAGGGGAATTTAGAATAACTTAAGAGTGGCAACTTCACAGAATAATAGATACAGTAAATTACTAATTAACTGCTCAAATATAGTAACATCCAAAAACACACACCTTCGCAAAAAGGAAGATTCAGACACAGATTCTGAATACAGTTCTCCAATCCAGGAGGGAAAAAATAAACATGAAGAGAAAATTGAGTATGTAGCAGCCAGGTGACAATCACTGAAGCTTCCAACTCTGTTAGGATGCCAAGAGCTTCTGATGTTACTGACAAAACCAAAAGTCAGAAATCTGCATCTGAGAAAGCTGACCGCATGTATTCAGGCTGTTCTTAATATAAAAAAAATCCTGAGGCATCCCAAGCGGTTTACTGAAGGTCTTCAGTAATGAGTTCGTTACCTCTGCCTTACAACCTCTCTCTAAATGGTTATTTTATCCTTCTTTTGAAGTGACAGCATTGTCACACAAGGGTATGTTTATGGAATGCTGTCTATTTTGAACAGTTGACGATTAGTAGTTCAATAATACATTATCTTGGTAAGTATGCCAATAGATAAATTTAGGCCAATTTTGTTTGTGTTTTAACTGTGTTGTAAGAAGCAAGTGTGTTTTGATTAAAGCTTAGTGTGGATCAATTAAATCATATCTGAAGCACAGTACCATTGAAAAAATACATATATAAAACTTAAGGTGTAGGTTATCTCCGTAATATACTGTGAGGGTCAGGTCTGGTCCCTAACACATGAGAAGAAAGCCTGAGAAACACTGAAGGCACATTGTGGTGTGAAGTAATGTGTGCAACAGAATTAGATGTCAGGTGACTATTATTTTACAGTTTCTCTGTACAGTAAAAGTAGTAAAATATTGCAATAAAAAGTTCTCATAGAATCTCAGCTCAAAATTTGATGCTTCACAATTTGAAGAAGTATGGTCAGAATTCTGCAAGGTGAAAAGAAATTTGTTTTAAATGTAATCTGTTTGCAATTTGTTTTAAAATTTGGAGTGGACCTTTTGAGTGAGATGGTCTTTTTTTCAAAGTTTGCAATTTATGGAGGGTATTAGGTGAAACCATCTGTAGTCTAGTTAGCTTAATACTTTAATTGTTGACGTGAGTCAAGTGCTACTGTTGAAGATTGAACAGATTGTTTATTTATAATAGTTGAATACAAGTCAGAGGATGCTGTTAGCAAACATAGCCTACTTGAATATATGTCTTCAATGCTGTCTCCTCTTCTGGTCACTGAGAAACAATTGACATGAAGGAATTAGTGCTGACTTGAACCAGAGAAATGATCTCTCGTGTTAGGGAATATGAATAACAACAAATTGCATTTATAGATAAATTCACGGCGTATGTATGTACATAAATATGCAAGTTGTTGATACATTGCCTTTAACATAGTAAAACCATGGGGTTTCGCAGGAGCACAGCATGTGAAGAGGACACCCAATGGAGAAATAATCCTGCCACTCTGTGTTAACACAATGTTGTTACAATTACAGAGCTCTTCCTGAGGATTTCATTTCTTGGTTGATGTCCTATAACACACTATCTCACCAATGCACTGAAAGGCCTTTGGCAACCATGGATTTTGTGTTGGTCTGTGGTATGCTTGGTCATGTTCTGCAGCGGTTTATCATGCCTTCTGCAGATGGCTGACCAGAAATTTCCTCCGCTGTTAACTGTCTGCTACTTGCATATGCTGAAAGATTTCCAAGTTGGTCGTCAACTTACCTGGGGCTCCGTTAGGAGTGTACCTTTATTGGCTACCGTTAGGAGTGTACCTTGGCTAATAGGTTTTGGGAAAGGACTTGAATATGAAGCATCCAACTCAAAAGCAGGGAGGCTATCACTGTCACAAAACCTCCTGGTGTGTACTTCAAAGCTGAAAAAATAGCTAATGTAACATCCCTGTTTAAGAAGGGCACGATGGTGTGGAGGTGCCGGTGTTAGACTTTGCTAGACAAAGTCAGAAGTCACATGACACCAGGTTGTAGTCCAGCAGGTTTATTTGGAATTACAAGCTTTAGGGTGGCAGTCCTTTCTTAGCTTTAGTAAGAGACAGCAGGGTACGCAGATCCAGAGTTTATCGGCAGAGTCAATGTCAGAGTCAACGTCATTGCTGTCATGACAATCTGGCAGAGCCATGGGAATATACAAGAGGTGACATCTCAGGTCACACTTTGAATTTTAGGTGTGAGGCTTTGTTCAGAGTTTGTGTTTTAACCTGACATCAGACTGGCTTTATTCCAAAAGCTGCAACTTGTAAGATACCACAGTGACTGTGACAACACATTGTGAGTTTTTTGAACAAAACAGAATGGTGTCTGGATATAAACATCTGGGATGAAATTATTCACCCCATGGCGGGGGGGTGTATGTGTGTGTGTGTGTTTGGCGCACCCGCTCATATACCTATGGGTGAATCATTTCTTCTAAGATGTTTGTTGCTTTGCAGATACATTCTGTTTTGTTCAAAAAAACATAATTCTTTTGTCATAGTCAGTTAGTGTGGCATCTTATTCGAAAAGCTGGAATTTATAAAACCAGCCCGATTCCAGGTTACAGATAGTAAGAACTGCTGATGCTGGAGTCAGAAAGAAGGGTCCCGACCCAAAATGTCAGCTTTCCTGCTCGTCTGCTGCCTGGCCTGCTGTGTTCCTCCAGCTCCACACTGATTCCAGATTAAAACTTGAGACAGATTCTGAACAAAGCCTGCAATTCATTGTCTGACCTGAGATTTCATCTTTTGTATATGCCTCCAGCTCTGCTTGATTGTCATGACAGCACAGCACTGACATTGACTTTATAAACACTTTACACACTGTTTAACACCCTTGATCACTTGCAGAAACTTACCTGACTCTCTACTCAAACCAGTTGTATGATCTCTTGATCTCTCAGCCAGTAAAGTCTGTATCTGTGTGCCCTGCTCTCTCACTGTACCTGATAAAGGGGTTGTGCCCCAAAAGCTTGTGTGGTTCCAAATAAGAGACAAAAACAACTGCAGATACTGGAATCCAAGGTAGACAAACAGGAGGCTGGAAGAGCACAGCAGGTAGGGCAGCATCCAGAAGAAAGGAGCAGAGAACGTTTCGGGTATTATCCTTCTTCGGGACCCTTCTCCAAATAAAACTATTGGACCGTAACCTGGTGTCATGTGACTTCTAACTAAGAAGTAGTGAGGGAGAAGATGGAAAATTCAAGGCTGTTAGTCTGACCTCAGTTGTTGGTATGATTTTAGAGTCCGTTACTAAGGATACGATTGCAGAGTACTTAAAAGTGCATCGTAAAATAGGCTTTGTCAGAGGGAAGTCATGCCTGACAAATACTGTTAAATTCTTTGAGGATGTAAAGAACAAGTTTGAAAAGGAGAGCTGGTGGCCGATATCTATTTGGATTTCCACAAGGCCTTTAAGTGCCATACGGGAGGCACCTATATGAGATAGAAGCCCATTGGTGTTAGAATGAAATACTGGCATGGATAGAGGTTTATCTGAATAGCAGAAGGCAGAGTAGGGCTAAAGAGGTCTTTTTCAGGTTGGAACCTGGTGACTAGTAGAGTTCCACAAGGGTCTGTGTTGGGACCACAAGTAATTACATAGTACATTAACAATATGAATGAAGGAACTGTGGTTCCAAATAAGAGACAAAAAAAACTGCAGATACTGGAATCCAAGGTAGACAAACAGGAGGCTGGCAGAGCATTGCTTTAGCCATAGGGTGGTGAATCTGAGAAACTCCTCATCACAGAAAGCTTTGGCATTGTTGCTAAGTTTGCAGATGACACAAAGCTAAGTGGACGGGCACATCATGTTGAGGAGGCAGAAGGACTTGGACAGACGAGGTGAGTGGATAAAGAAGTGACAGGTTGAATGCAAATTGGAAAGTGTGAGGTTATGCACTTTGCTAGGAAAGTTAAAGGCACAGACTATTTCCTAAATGGGGAAAAGCTTTAGAAATCTGAAGCACAAAGAGACTTCCTAATTTGCTTGCCTAACCACCAAGTGAACCTGTATGATAACCTTAAGGGAATCTTGAACTCAGATTCCCTTTTAAGGTTAACGTGCAGACTGGCTTGGTAGTTAGGAATGCAAATGCAGTGTTTAGCATGCATTTTGAGAGGATAGAATACAAGAGCAGAGATATACTGCTGAGGCTGTACAAGGTTCTGTGTGACTGCATTTAGAATATTGGGAGCAATTTTGGGCCCTGTATATGAGGAAGGATGTGCTGGTCTTGAAGGAGGGTCCAGAGCACTTTCACAAAAATGACTCTTGGGGTTGAAGGGACTGTTGTATGAGTAATGATTGCTTAATCTGGGTCTGTATTTGATGGAGTTTAGAAGGATGAAGGATGATCTGATTGAAGCTTACTGAATATTGAGGGACTTGGATAGAGTGGATATGGAGAAGATCTTTCCACTATTAGGAGAGACTAGGACCTGAGGGCACAGCCTCAGAGTGATGGGACAAGTCTTTAGAACTGGGATGTGGAGGAATTGCTTTAGCCATAGGGTGGTGAATCTGAGAAACTCCTCATCACAGAAAGCTTTGGAAGCCAATTTATTGTGTGTATTTAAGACAGATTCTTTGAGTAAGGGAGTCAAAAGTAATAGGGGAAAGGTAGGAGAATGGGGTTGAGAAACATATCAACCATGGTCAAATGGTGGAGCAGACTTAAAAATTGACTAGTTTTTGCTTGTCTGGTCTTGGGATGCTATTCAGCCACTGGACCTCTTTTAGCTATTTATTTGGATCGTTGCTGAACTGGACTCAGCTCCAGTTAACTGCCTTTTGTTCCCTATACCTTGACAGAATCTCTTTGTGAAAGACATCTTCTCAACTTGAAAAGGCATCTAAAAGATAACGACTTAACTTATAGATGAGTATAAGATAGAATAGAAAAGGTTAATTTGGGATCCTAAAAATAAAGCAGTAAGATTGGGCAAAGGACCCAAGTTCAAAGAAAGATAATTGTGAGATTGATATCAGAAGGTTCATCTTGCAAAAATATTTATACAAACAATAGTACTAGGGTGTATTTTGTTGAATTGTTCTAGCATGAGTCACAAATGTGTCTGTGTAGGTCATACACACCCAGTGCAGATCATATATAGTATGTAAACAACTGGATTCCTTGTTTTTGTCTTTAAATTCCATGATTATCTCGTGATGTTTCATTAAAGTGCGCTGAGTTCAGATAATGTGCAGTTTTGAGGTGGTTGATTTCAGAATTTTTGAAGTCATATCTTGCTGTTCTTGATATTGGTACATGAGTTCTAAAAATAATGAAGAAACAATTACTATTTGATGCATTCATGTTCAAGTGCTGTTTGATGTATGTGATTGCCCAGTTGAAGGAAAATGAGGAGAAAAATGAATCAATATTCAATAAAGATCTTTTTCCTTCCAAGTTTCTGTGTTCGCCACTGAAGGGGATGATTACATGCAGCGGTGTTGTCTCTTTGTACTGAAACTAAGCAATATTTACTCTCAAATTAATCCTGTTGGTGGGGTCATATTTGGTAGACTATTTTAGAACCAAAGCATCACAGTAGAATCTGATCCTGTCCTTGCCTTCTGCACATCTATAATTTCAGTGATTATGTATCTTTAATTCACGTGCAGACGCGAGTTGAAGCCACATCGAGCCCAGTTTGCAGATCTGGAATAAACCCCACTTTTCTGCTTTGCATGCTTTTGGTAGTTCTTGGGTGAATTTTTAAACTTTTGTGATGACGTTTTACTTGTACAGCTTATAACTAGTAGTTAAATTACAATGAGATATTCTTTCGTGTTTAAATTGTTGGAATTGTAAATTATTTCTCTTTTGAATTGTTGCACAGATGTGAGGAATTGGTTATGCAGAGGCAAAGTATGTTGAGTTTCAAACTAAAGATTGTCTTGGATAGTCAGAATTATAAATATCTCATGTAAATTTCTGTGTTTCAAAAGATTTTAAAAAATGTGTTTTGAATGCCGGCTTTTTGACAGCTGCTGATTAATATTCCAGCAAATTCCATGTTTTTGATTTGCAGTATTTTTGTTGTTATTAGATTCTGTGGCTCTATCATCTTGTTAATTTTCTTTCTCCTTTCGCTATGATTCTATTTTAGCATTACCCAAGTCATTATTCAATATCAAAAGTGTATGATGGTAAGCATCACATATCTCTCATAGCTTTAAGGACTGAGAGGCTTGTTTTGATTGGCTTGCACTCCACTGCTGCAATAAAACAGACCGAGGTTAGAAATTTGGATTTTTCTTGTGTTAAGTAACCTGATAAGTTTGAGGAGGAAAAAAAATACATTCTCCAACCCAAACCTCCATCTTCAAGCTGAAGTTGACCCATCAGTTAAATTTATAGCTGAGTCTTGCTGTCCTGTTTTTGTTAACACGTTTGCAAATATTGTTCATTGATATGTTTGCTAGATATTGCTTCTGTCTCATAATTCAGCACATCAACCTGTTAAGGCTGGGCAAGTCAACATTTTACTCAACTGTTGGCTATGCATGAAGTTTTTTCAGCAACTACAAGTGGTATTAGCATATTGTGTGGCCAGATTATTTCTGGCATTAATAATTATTTTAAGAAAAAAAGTTTGATAATTTACGCTGAGCAAGGAGAGTGCTGTGGTCTAGTTGGTTTGGAGGACATTTGAGTGAAATCCAATTTTTGGCTTCTTGTGATGTTCATAAAAGTTTAATTGCAATTTTATGAAGATCAGGAAAGCTCATCAACACAAATTGTCAAAAAGAGCTATTTGGTTTCAAAAGTATGATGTTTTGCATATAGCTTTCAGGATGCAATTTGGAAAAAAACTCCATATATATTACTAGTGTGAAAGTTAGAAATTGCAGAAAGCTCCATGCGAGTCCTTTTTGTTACACATATTTAAATAAAATTGTTTGTAGACAGCTAGTTGCAAACATCCTAATCAGTTGAATTGAAATGTATATCCTGATCTGCTCAAAAATGAGAGTTTAAAAAAAAATTATGACCGTGCATACTATGCAAAGCCATTGTTGAATCTTGACCAGCAACTGGGACCTCGAGGTCTCGAGAGCTTTGAGATGCAGTGACATGAAATGTGACTTGTTTTTGTCCATCAGTACTTTTGATTTGATTTACTGTACTTGCAAGTACAGTAAACTTTTTTTGTTTTGGGAGCATTACAGGCAGATCTTAGCAAACATGAACATAACAGATTACAGGGCACTGAGAGTGAGGCATGCAAGGCTACTGGTGCACAAAGCAAGATCAGCATTAGCAAGGTCAACATCATTTGAAGTAGTGGTCTATTCAATTTATTAACAGCAGGGAAAAAAACTGTTCTTGAACCTGTTGCTGCAAGTGTTCAATCTTCTGTATCTTTTGCCTGAAAGTTGAGGTTGGAATAGATTCAACGCTGATTCAACTCTTTTACCATTAAGTCTTGTTTCCCATCTCGCTGTTGCTTTGGTCTATGTACATGATGTATGTCATGACCAGCAGTTTAAAACAAAAAGGCTGTCTGTCTATTTTTAGATTGTGGACTTTGGACTTTGTTGGATGCTTTTGGAATGAGCATAGCTGTTGCCTGTGACAGTGGGAATTTAGAAGATTGAGAGGCAAGCATATTGAAGCATGAAAGATTCTTGGGGGACTTGATAGGATAGTTGCAGAATGGTTGTTTACCCTTGTGGGCCAGTCTAGGACTAGGAGGCATAATTCAGATTAAGGTGTTGCACACTTAAGACAAATCAAGAGAATTTTCTTCTCTGAGGGCAGTGATTTTGGGGAATTCCTACCCACACAGGACTTTATTCAGTATATTCAGTATGTTTGACTAATTTTTTTTAATATAAACAGTAAAATAATCCAGAATTACGGGAATAAGGCAGGAAAGTGGATCTGAGGATTATCAGATCAGCAATGATCTCATAGAATGTTGCAGCACACTCAGTGGAATGAATAGTCTATTTCTTGTACATTTTACAGTCAATCAAATAGCCCTGTGGTTCTCTTTGTAGCCATGTGTTTTCTTCATGTCAATCAGAAGTTAGAAGTGTAACACAAAATTCTGAAGAAGCAATGCTGTAGACTTCAAGTTCAGTCATTGAGTCATACAGCGAAGAAACAGACCCTTTAGTCTGACTCATCCACGCTGACCAAGTTTCCCAAACTAAACTAGTGCCTTTTACCTGCATTTGGCCCATATCCCTCTAAGCCTTTCTAAAAAAAATTGAAAGAATTGTAGATGCTGTGAATCAGGAACAAAAACAAAGTTTCTTGAAAAGCTCAGCAGGTCTGGCAGCATCTGTGAAGAGAAGATCAGAATTAATGTTTCGGGTCGGGTACCTGAGTTCTGAGGAACCTTAATCATGTCGGCATATTAAAAAGACTGCCGATGCAATGTTAGGAGCTGATGCTGCAAAAGAGAATAACAATATTCCACTCACTAATAAAACAGTTAAAAGGCAAATTAACATGTCAGCTGATAGCAAGGAGGCGCTGCAAGAGACGTTAGTTATTATTTGAGTTTGCTTTGTAGATCATGAAATCCACTGATGTAAGTCTACAGTACTACCTGCTGGCTGACAGAGTATGTTGATGGGAGCTCTGTTCAGGCAGGCTCAGGTTTCCCACTAACCCAGTAAATTGCATTTTAATTGACTTTGTGCTTTATTTTGATCCATTGTCATGAACTGTTAGAACTAGTTGTATTGAGCAGATTTTGAAAATGCGTGCTTGCGATCCAAATGCTGAACTTTCACCAGTGGATTTGAAACATTAATATTGTCGAACCTCCTTGAGCATGTTGTATGCACGATGTTACATAAGGCCATAACAACTGTAAATGCAAGTGAGTGAAAGTACTGGTTTATGTGGAGTTGTTGGTTTCATTGAAGTATACCTTGATACTGAAAGGGTTGTGGACCACTGGTGTAGGGGATTTGTGGGAAGAACGTAGTCTGATCAATACTGCTGAAGGCTGCAGAATGGTTCAGGTGAGCGACAGGATTGGTGAGTGAGCAACCTATTTCCATTGAACAAGATACAAAAACAAATTGCTGGAAAAGCTCAGCAGATCTGGTAGCATCCATGGAGAGAAAGCACAGTTATCATTTAGGGTCCAATGACCTTCAGTGCCAAAGAAGGGTCACTGGTGCTGCTAGACCAGCTGAGTTTTTCCACTAATTTATTTCGTTTCTGATTTCCAGCATCTTCAGTTATTTCCTTTTTTTCGCATTTAACAAGATTTTATTAGTGAATTGGATCAGTAGAGTTTGATGTTTTTGCAGTGCTGAAATGTGAATTTGAGTGATTCGAACATATTGAGTGATGGGCTCAGATCTGGAGTTCAGTGTGACATTGACTTGAGGAAAGATATGGAGATAGAGGGTCATAGATGGTTTGAGATAGGAGATGGACAAATCCAATGAGAGCAAATAACTTGCATGTTTGTTGGAATGAGGTCAAGGAAAGGAACTTGGCATGCAGTAGTTAGATGAGTGACATTGAGGGAATTATTGTAAAATGTACTTGCAGCAGATAGAAGGTAAAAAGAGGAGAAACTTGAGAAAGGTAAATGTTCATGGTTAGTGTGAGAGGACCAGAGGAAGATGTTTTCCTTGGTAGAGAAAGGATGAATGATAGAAGAAGTTGACTGACTGGACTTGATCTGGTAATGATGAAATTCATGAACTTGTTGGAAGTGGGTGTATTTATTCGTGCGATGTGGGCTTTCCTGCCTATGTTACATTAGTGATGAGCTACAGTCAAAGGAAGGAAGTTGATGGTGACACCTCGTGCTAAATCAGTTGAAGTAATGTAATGAGTGATGGGTTTGGCAAATTATTTGATGTTTGTAGTATTGTAACCTGAGGCACAGCTCACTAGTGTCTGCAGGTGGAAATAAATTCAACCTCCTCCACGAACTGAAGTTGAGAGTCACCCTGAGGGTCCACAATGTTAACTGCAAACCTCTGAAATTTCACGGCACTTTATCATGTACAGGCTGATTACCAGCTACCGGACAATCTCAGCTGATGAATCAGTGCTTCTCCATATTCAACACCATGTGAAAGAACCACTGGCAGTAACAGTCACACAGAATGTACTCTGGGCAGATAAGTTCAATGTCTGCCACCAATAGTGGCTAGGTAGAACCACAGCTGATGGAATTGGCTGAATCCTGAAGGACCTATCTGTTAGACAAACCGTGACAGGAAGTTTATAGAAACAGCAAGGGACAACCCAAGGAAACCTAACCAGACAAATAGAAAGCAGGACATAACACCAGCGCTTTGTCGGAGGCTCACTGATGATGTTACCTAGAATGGTGACGAAACGTCTGAAAACTAACCTTCCAGCTCAGCGAGCAAACTCACATCCAGAACCTCAACCTGAGCTACAGATCTTCTCAAAACCCGCTAGCAAGGGACAAGTTTCCTTGACCTCGTGCTTGCTGGTTTATCATTTGAGTGTGTCCATTGTCACTATTGGTAGAAGGGACCATGGCACAGTCTTTTTGAAGTCCATACTAGACTTGTTGGATCATCCTACCATAATCAACAGTTTCAACACTTTTTTTTAAAGCAAATGCCTCAAAGGGTACACGTGAAGCCTGGCACAAGATAAACCTGTTCTTTAGGATAAATGGAGCAGAAAACAGAATGTAATTTCACGTGAAAACTGATGCATGGTATGAGGAAGCAATTAAGTGCAATTGGCATATTGAGAAGTACAGCTGGTTTGCATAGATGGTGTGCCAATAAGTAGCATCCTGCTACTGTCCTTTTTTGTGCGCAAAATGTTCATTGTGTGGAGATGATTAGAAAGTTGTTGATTTTATCAGCCTTAGCTTGAATTTGCACTGCGCAGGGAGGGAGTTGCTGGTTTCTGTTTTAGTAAGTGAACATTCACTGTCAATTACTGTATGAAGATTACACTAAATGGGTAATTGCCTGACAACAGTGGGCAAGATCTAATTGTAAGTGCGTCTCATGATGGTAGGGAAATTGAGTACATTATGTATTTTTAAAAAAGAAATGCTTTTGTCAATTCTGCATTGTATATTGTGCTCAAGTGGTTATGTTCTGTGGTGGTAGTTCCTGTGTGGTGTGTGAAACAGACACACTGGTTTTGTGGTTAAGCTTTTTTCTAGTCTTTTGTGTTATGATATATTTCAGTAACCTACTAGATAGGTTTCCTGCCTTTCTTCTGTATTTAGGCCAGAGATCTAAAACATTATTAATGTAACAGTTCTAAATTTTTTTTTATTGTATGGCCTTTTCTCTCAATTGTTCAATTGTGGTTTTTCCAAGCCCTCTTTCTTTCCTATAACATAGAGGCTGTTTTATTTTTATCTGAAGATGATATATGTAATTTGCCCCATGCATTTTGTTCTTGATTAACAATTACATAGCTTTTGGTAACCTAGGTACTTGAATTAAACAGGCTTGTGCTATGTAACTTATTACAATTCAAACTGATGATAAGTACAGGCCTGGCTTCATAATCAAAAGTTAATGCATTTATAAAAGTGTAAATTTCAAGTCTATAAGCTCAAATGCAGTGTTTCCTAAAGTAAGCAAATAGAAAATACTGGACATGTCAGATAGCATGTGGAGAGAGTGTGACATGTTTCAAATTGATGACTTTTTGATTGAAAAATACTGCATTATTTCTTGGGATGGAAAATGCAGGCTCATTCTCAGGATTGGCCAAATTGTGGTTAAGTTCTTACAAATTATCATTTGAAGAAGTTTTACAGATTGTGCGATAATGAAGACTGGTTGGTACAGATTTGCTAAACTCAAGATGGATTCTATAAGTTTTTTTTTGGAAGAACTGAATATAGATGATAGATGTCATTTGGTTTTTCAGCAATATGAGGTCACTAAAGAAGGTGTGAGTTGTACTTCTGGAGCCGAGAAGGTTTTAAGGGGACATTCATTTCGGTGTTCAGAAATTGAGTTTTGAGTAAAATCAAGATTCAAAGTAAAATACCTCTGATGGTGGAAATCTGAAATAAAACCAGAATGTGTTGTGGGACTTACAGCGGGTCTGGAAGCACCTGTGGAAAAAGAAACAGAGTGAGCGTTTTGAGCCTAATTTGACTCTTTAAAACAGAACGGGATGGCTCCTTGAAATAGCGAGGAATTGGAAGTACAGCGTAGTTTTTACAGATAGAGTTGAGGTATTCCACAAAGCGGTTATCCTGCCAGAGTTTGGTTTTTGTCAATGTATAGGAGACCACTTTGTAAGAATGGAATATAGTACGCTAAATTGAAAGAAATGCGAGAAAAGTGCTACTTTGCCTAGAAGATATGTTTGAGAGTGACGAGGGTGGTGTTGTGGATGTGTTGGATTAGTGAAGCAGTAACGGAGAAGTGGATCAGGGTATTCAAAATCATGAGGCACAAGGCAGATGGGGAGAAACTATTCATCTGGGTGGACAGGTCAAGAAGCAGAAGGTATAGATTAAAGCTAATTGGCAAAAATAGCAATGGCGAGATGGGGAAGAATAAAACAAAGAACTGTAGATGCTTGGATAGACAAAAGCAAAAATTGTTGAAGAAACTCTCCATCTGGCAACACCTGCCAGAATGTAGAAAGAAAGTAGAGTTAACACTTCAAGTTCAGTGACTCTTCAGAACTAGGAGCAGCTAGGAAAATGTGCTATTTATGTTGGTGGTGGGTGGTGGTTGGGGTGCAGCTGGTGAGAGAAGAGTGAATGGATAGGTGGAGAGGGAGCCCACACAGAGTGTAAAAAGGGCAGACAGTCAAAGGCATTGTTTGGCAGTAAGCTAGGGAAGAAAATAAACTAAATGTGGAGGAATCAATGGGACAGTAAGTAGTTGAAAATGATTTAGCTGTGCTGAAAGCAGCCCTTTACATTATATGAACTTTTAGGAGTAGTAATAGGCATGAAAGGAGGTGTTGATGGTCTCAAATTGTTAAACACCATGTTGACTCCTGAAGACTGTAAGGTTCCCAGGCAGATGTTAATCTAAATTGTGCTGAACCTCACTGAAGCGTTGTGGTAGGCCCGAGATTGCCATTGCGAGATTTCAGTGTGGTGTGTTGAAGTAGGAAGCAGCTGGAATCTCTGGGTCATTTTTACGGGTAGCACAGAGGTGTTCCACAAAGCTGTCCTTCAGTCTGCATTTCATCTCCCTGATATGGATGATGAAGCAGGTGATTCACCCTTGAATGGTTAGGATCTGGAAATGCGCTCCGAGATTGTGGTGAAGAAATGGTCAATTAAGCCCATCAAAAGGACATTAGATGCTAATTGAAAGAGGAGGAGTTTGCAGGCCATTGTGGTGAGCGAATGGGGATTGAATTAATAATTGGCTCAGGCACAATTGGCTGAATGGCCTTGTTTTATGTTGCACTATTCTATAAAATAGGTTTATCTCAAACCTTTGATATACGGATTTAACATGTTCCAATGTCACGTACGGCTTGCATTTTTGGAGACCAGTTCATTTGGATTCAAAGAGCAAGAATTAGTTGGAAACATAGCAAAATTTAAGTGTAAATGTTTAACAGTGAATGAAACATTGCTGCAAGGTTATTTCCATGATTTTAAAAAATGGGAAATTTTGCAAATGCCTTTGGAAAAATGACAATTAAGTTTGGGATTTATTTGGACAGATCAGAGTAACAGAATTAGAAAGCTGTAAGATGTGATGTTAATTATTTATTGAGATTTCCTTGTAAATTTTGCAAATAACTGATATTGAAATCCCAGTGCTGGCAATGATGATACACTGATTTTTTTGAAATGGGTTTTTAGTTTGAATTGTGGAGCATTTACTGATGTGGTAGCTGGGACACTAAAGTAAAGTACATTCTATGTAACAGACATAAGTTCCATTTTGGGACCATTTTGCTCAAATATTTGTTGATTGCAGTGTTTTACAGAATCTGAGTTATTGTTGTGCAGAAAGAGCCAGTTAGCCCATTGTTTCTGCACCAGCTGTCTTGTTGACAATTTTACAGATTTCTCCATGTCCGTCTGTCCTGACCCTTTGTGACTTAGAAAACTTGTATCAAATCTTCTCGGAGGAAAATAGTCCCAACTTCTCCAACCTATATCAAAAGACATTCTCTGCAGAGTAGACTTGTTGGGCCAAAAGACTGTGCAGTGGATAGCTTTTTCTTAAATGTTGCAAGCACCAATGACCTGTGTTGTGAATTGTCTGTCTATGAATCTGCGATTGGCCCAAACAAATTTCCAACTTGGAGGTACAAGTTTGCAAAACGGTCCATATTTTGAAAACACTAATTTGAAATTAAGCAGGAATTAAAAGATCCATGGTTTTGTTCAGATTTAAAAGTCTCCACTTAAACCAGCTGCTTCTTTGTAGGAGTAGCCTTTTAGTTGTGTCAGACCAATGCATTCCAGGCTATATCCCAGGTGCTTTATTGTGCTGTATACTGCAGTGCCAAGTTTATAACACAAATTGGAAGTTAAGTAGAAAATGGAAATAATTTAGAGAGCCTGGGCCTGTCTATATAATAAAACAAGGTGAATGAAATGTAACAGAACTAAGTTTTTCTGATTAATTTATCTGCCTGTAGTACCAGCATCTGCCATCTGTTAATGGAGTCAGTAAACTGAAATAGGATTTTCCCCATTTCTTTCTTTTTAAAAAAAAACATGCTGGACTATAGTGTAGCACTGTTTCAGTAAACAGTCCTTTTCAAGGTTGCAATCGGGTTTAAGATTTACATTACTTCAATTTCAAGTTGTAAAGTAGTCATTTTCTAAATTGAGATGATCACATTTATTTACATCTGGCATTCTGCTAAGCTATTTATCATGTTCCATTTTAGCTGTTTGTTTGCAGATTGTTTGCGGCTATGGTGATTTCAGCACCCTCAATGGCATATCATCACATAACAAGATGAGGGCAAAGATTATTTTGACTGCAGTTTGCTTAATGTTTTTCCCTTTTTGTGCTGTGTGAAAATGGAGGAAAGGTTTATGTTTCACTTTGGCTCTGTTTATGATCTCAAGGTCAGTTTGACATAGGGCAGTTGCTTCAGTGTTATCTCAAACTCAAATGCCAGCCTAACTATTACTGCTACTACACCGGGGAGATATGTTTCTTCTTTGCTGAAGATACCTTTATAATGTTTTGCAATCTTTTTTGCAGCGGATACCTGAATCTCTGGTTGCTTTCATGTTTTGCTGTGGAATCACTATAATCATATTTAAATTGTCCAAACTCAGAGGATGTTCAACTCTTAAGATTTTTCATAATGTCCGTTTAACAATAACCCCTTACTGAGTCACCCATGACTATCTTTGTGCCATGCTGGTCTTGTCCAGTTTATCGTACTGTTTGTTACGGTTTAAACTTAGCTAAGTATTAAATAATGGCCTGGAAGTTTTCTATGTGTAATTTGAGTGACAGCTTTTTGCTGTGTATTTCAGGTGGGTTGGCCCTTCAATAACAGATCAAAGGAAGTTGACATTTATTCAGAATGGTTTGGCATTCAATCTCCATGACTCAGTGAAATGAGAAAAAATTCTTTGTTGTACAACAGGTTAATTGGTGTTCTGAACTGAACAGAAGAAATAGAGGTTGAAGTTTTGTCTGATTTCTCTTGCACCTTTTCTTGTAGTTCACTTATGGGGCATTTATTGCTGATCCCTAGTTGCCCTCAAAGGTGGTGGTGAGCTGCTGCCTGAACTGTTGCAGTCCGTGTGCTATAGATAGACCTGTAATGCCCTTCAGGATAGCAGTCCAGAGTTTTGGTATAGGAGGAACACATGGCTGTCATTTCTTGCTCAGTAGTTGCCTGTGATGGATTTTGGTTTTGACACAATTCAGTGGCGGTTAAGTCATTCAGGTTAAGAGGTACCTGGAAGTCACAAGCCTGTGCCAAAATGTGCCTTTAAAGGAATGTATTTTGACTTTTTCTCTAGAAGAGGGGTGTTGTAAACCTGGTGCTGAGAAGTCGGCTCCATGGAAAGCAAAGTAAATAGTTTGGGATTTTTATTTAAATAAGCAAAAACATGACTGGATGGAGTCAGGCTGACACAAATTCAGGGTTTTAGTTTTGTTTTCAGTTGTTGATGTTGGAATTTTGGAGTTGAAGCTCTCTGTCTCCGCTGCACAAAGCTTGAGCTCATTCTCTGCTGCTAGTTTCATCCTATTGGTAACTGGAGGAGATGGCAAGTCAGGGAAATCTATTTCGCTAAATATGCCTTTGCCAAGGGTGTGCTTGTGGAATACTGCTATATTGGAACAGTTAATGAGTAGTAGTTAGATAATGTATTATTTTGTTAAGTATTTCAGTAGAGTTAAAGTTATACCAATTTGTTTTCTGTCTGAACTTAACTATGGTATAGGAATAAAGTGTTTTGCTTAAAACATAGTAGTTTGTCCAAGCAAACCACATCTGGCTGGGTAGCACCTTATACTTTCCTTTAAAAGTTGGGGTTTAGGCTATCTCCATGTTGTGATTTGAGGAGATTTCATCTGGTCCATAACAACGTGACCAGTATGTGAACCATTTTGTTCCTTGCCAGCAAGCAATCCGGCTTCATCTTCAATTTTACTGAGCAATTTTTAAACTGAATTCAAATTTCCCAAATTGTCATGGTGTGATTTGAATGGTCTGTGGATTATTCCAAAATGTTCTCTGGATTGTTAAATGAGGCCCCTTTGACATGTAAATACTGTACTGTTTCAAATCACTGTGAAAATCCTGTTTGTGTTTCTCAGGTGAGTTTATTTTTCCAAGTACCCATAACTTTTCATCATCTGAGATTATGCGCATTAACTTCAGCTGTGGTAGTCTGTAGACCAGTGTTTGATTAGTCAAGGAATTTACACTAAATTGATTTTGACTTTGCATTGTGATTAATCTGTTATATCTGTTGAATAACAGAAAAATTAGCATCTTTGGTATAAGTTTCATATTTTAACAAATATCTGTAGTTGAGAAACAAAGGAAAAATTCCCAGGTTGGCTTTGTGACCAGCATTATCCATGTTTGTTACACAGCAGAAATGAACGCTTTACAAGAATCAAAAGTGTAACTATTCATACCAGGAGCATTCTCCTTACTGAAATCTTGCTTTGTTTTGCTTGTCTTTATTCTGAATAATTGAGACTGGTTCTTCTTTAACAACCCATATTGGATGTGTTGATAATTTGAAATATTTAGATTATTGTTACAGATTGTTATAAATACAAATGAATTGTAACTTTGGCTGGGAAATAGTTTATAATTACACTAGCAACTTGTGTGCTGAATCTTCAGAAAAGGACGATGCATTTAGCTGATTGGTTATTTGCAGGCAAAAATTAATGAAGTGGGAATTTGTGGGAGTATCACTGCTGTTCCCTGAAGTATCAAAGCATCTCACATTTGTGTCAATTGAATTCCAGCATCACTAAGTCCTCAACTGATAGCGGCTACAGGTTAGTAAGATGAGCATCGCGAATAATTATTCAAAACATGAAAAATCTATGTAGATGTTACTGTTTTTTGTTGGAATAAAGGAGTTGACTTCTCAAGAATTACTGAACTAATTTGGCCTTTATTCATTAGAGTGTAGGAGAATAAGGAATCATCTTATTGAAACAAACAAGTTTTTGAGGGGAATACTAAATAAAAATTGAAAGAACTATGGATGCTATAAATCAGAAACAAAGACAGAAATTGCTGGAAAAGCTCAGTGGGTCCTTCAGCATCCATGGAGAGAAATCGGAGTTAATATTTCAGGTTAAGTGGCCCCTCATCAGAACTCACTTCATTCAATCTGAAATGTTAACTCCGATTTCTCTCCATGGATACTGCCAGATCTGCTGAGCTTTAACAGCAATTTGTTTTGGTTTCCTGAGGCAGGGTTGGTAGGATAGATGTTGAGATGATGTTTCCATCAGCGAGGAAATCTTGAATTAGGAGAATATTTAGAGAATAAGGGACACTCGTACAAACCAGTGACGCATACGAGTTCTTTTTTTCCTCCCAGATGTTGGGAATTGTCTATCACAGAGTGATGGAAACAGAGTTATTTACCTGTCTCCTCTTTGATTTTTGAATTAGCAGGGAGTTGACAGCTATGCTAACCTGGTGCAAAGGTGTTATTATGGCTTGAGGCAGGACAACGATGATGCTATTGAATAGTGGGGCAGGTTTGAGGGGTCAAATGGCCTACTCCTATTTCTTACGTTATTTACTTGTTAATTATGCTCGGAATATTGTAATACTAACTTGGTCTTCTTGAAATATTTTAAAGTGTTTTTCTGTTTTTTAAAAAATCTCTTTTGGAGTTTTGACTGGCTCTGTTTAGGTTGCCTTGATGTGCTGCTGTTTAGATCTTCGAGAGGTGCTGTGTGATGGGTGTCAGGCATTTTGCCCTTCTTGTAATTATATGCTGTGGCTTTGCAGCATTGTTTCTATGGAAACTGAATGTTGTGTAGCAACATAGTCATTTGGTAGAAATTTTTGTTAGTGTATTCTGTAAGGAATGGTATTGATGTGGACAGTGCAGCAACACAATATGGTGTGCTAGAGCATATGTTCTAACTGTTTGGCCAAACAGCTTTGAACTGAAGGTATTAATTGTTTTGAATTAAAGAAATATTTTCTTCTAATTCGGACTGGGAAACCTGGAGGTATGGAGAGATGCATTTAAATGCTTCTTTTTCCCTCATACACTATTAGTCTTCAGTCAAGCACCAACCAAACAGAAGGTATTGCGGATAAGCAGCTGCTGTTGCTTTGTGAGAGTTTTAAAACTAACTTCCACTTAAATATATTTACCATTCATCTTTTCCATGTTGCCTTCAATTCTAAGTGCTTCAGACTGGCGTCTTCTGTCATGGGCTGTGTCTTCTACCATTTTTCCAGATTTGAAGAAATTCTTTCCAATGAAATGGCATTATTTGCATTATCTGAGATAAGATATGATAAGATTAATTTAATTCATTTGTGGAATGGGAATACAGGCTTTGTTTTGTAAGTCTATTTAATTTTGGAAAGTATTTACACTTCCAAATTTGCACTAAACTTTAATTAAAACGTGGCTTAAAAATTGCTTGGAAAATTTGGCTTATTGTATTAAATCGAATTTACCTTCTGTTAGATGGTGTGCATGTACCAATGAGGATGTGAAAAATCTAGGACTCATGACAAATAATTACTCATCAGGGATTTGTCCAGAGTGCTTATTTGATTGTTTCAGTCCCTCACATACTAAGCTGATGGACTAAAATCCATGTAATGTTAAATTGTATGTCTTTGAATGTTAATGCAGCACCTGCTAACATTTTAAATAGCAGATATTTCCTGCAGAAAGAAAATGGTTAAATCCCTGTTCAAATATTGCAAAGGGATTCAAAGTTCGCCGATGGTCCTTGATAAGACAGTATATGACCTAGCCATAGGGTTGTAGTTTTGACTTTTAGTTTCTGCTGAGTTCACTTTGGCTAATACTTTGAAATAAAACAGAAGGTGCTGGAGAAACTCAACCAGTCTGACAGCAGCAATGAGAAGAGAAACAGATTCAACATTTTAGGTCTGCTGTGAATCCTGTTTGGAATTGCTGAGTTTCTATAGCATTCTGTTTTATTTTTGTAGAACTCCAGCATCTGCAGTATTTTGCTTTTATAGAAAGAGTGAAACATGTGAGCAGGAGGTGGCCATTCGGACACTTGAGCCTGTTCCGTCATTCATTGCAATCATGACTGATCGCCCAACTCAATAGCCTAATCCTGCTTTCTCCCAATAACCTTTTGATCCTGTTCACCCCCAAGTGCTATATCTAGCTGCATCTTCAATACATCCAATGTTTTTGCATCAACGACTTAGTGGTAATGAATTCCACAGGCTCACTGTTCTCCGGATGAAGAAATGTCTCTTCACCTCTGTCCTAAATGGTGTACCCCGAATCCTCAGACTGTGACCCCTGGTTTTGGACAAACCCACCATTAGGAATATCCTCCCTGCATCTTCCCTGCCTAGCCCTGTTAGAACTTCATAAGTCTCTATGAGAACCACCACCCCCGCAACCCCCTGTCTGAACTCAAGTGAAAACAATTCTAACCAACCAATCTCTTCTCATCAGTCCTGTCATCCCTGAAATCGGACTGGCCAACTTTCGCTGCACTCCCTCAAGGGCTCTGTTTAATAGTTTGGTTACCAGAGCCCTGACCTCCTTGGGCTAGGGAGGAGCAACCTGTCCCAGGTTCCTGGAGAATTATAACTGTTTGGTTGATTGTGAAAGAATTATTCTGCTGTGTGGGCAATAAGTGAGGTCAGTATGGAATTCTGTCACAATGCCACCTCTACAATTTAACGTCATTCATTGTTTCGGTACGATGTATACGGAATAGCCATTTGAGTAAGGTCCCTGATAGCAGTGGGCAATTGTTTAGTTGTATGTGACTAGTAGGAGTCAATGTTGTTGGGGAAAATTATGAAGTAAGTCAGATATGTCACTGGTATGACTTCAGAAAATGTTACTTGTAACCCACTTGCACAAGTGTCTTGGATATGCGTTCAGGGTGAGTTCTGGCCACGGCCACACATGTCATTGATATGGAGCCTTGATATGGAGTCAGTGAAAGGCCCAAAGGAAAGTTGCTGTTCTGGGAGGCACTGGTATCTCCCGGGACTCTGGACAATCCATTGACCAGATGGTTCACTAACATTCCTTCAGGAAGGAAACTGCAATCCTTACCCAGGTCTGGCCTACATGTGACTCCAGAGCAATATGGTTGACTCTTTACCCTTGGCATTTAGGGATGGCAATAAATGTTGAACTAGCTAGCAATACCCTCCTTTCATGAATGAAGTAAACAAAAAGCAATTCAGAGCATCAGGCTAACATTCTAGAGTCATGAGATTGGATCCCACCATGGTGGATGGTGAAATTTGAATTCTATGTAAGAAAAAACAGTGCCGAACAAGGTAATGGTAAATGTGGGTACAATTACAACATTTAAAAGACTTTTGGATGTATATGTGAGTAAGAAAGATTTGGAGGGATATGGGCCAGGAGGAGGGAGGGTGCGACTAATTTAGTTTGGAATTATGTTTGACATGGGCTGCTTAGATCGAAGGATCTGTTTCTGTGCTGTATGACTCTGTGAAAGAATGAATCTGATGTAATCGTGGAATGAGAGCATTGATGTAGACTAGTCAGCCACTGTCCAATCACTCCCACTCTTCCTGCATAGCTCTGCAAATTTTGATCCTTTCCATGTATACTGTGTAACCAATTCCCTTAACAGGAGAGTGATAGCATAACCGTTGTACACACTGCACTGAGACAAATGACTAAATAACCCCCCTCTTTTATATCATTGTGTTTATTACGGGATAAAACAAAATGTAACATGGCTTCATTTTCATTTAGAATGTTTGTAAACCTCCTGTCGTCTTCCTTTCCCTCCTTTCGGACATTTAGGTTCATTAATATATTTGTGTATGTTTATAGTGAGCTTTAGTTATGCTGACTAATAGCTGGAAGGAGATTTGCCTTCTGAGGAAGGCCTACACAAGCTAGACTGGTATCCTCTGGAGTTTAGAAGAGTCAGGGGTGACTTAATTAAAATGTGTAAGATCTTGAGGGAACTTAACTGGGTGGATTGCGAAAGCGTGCCTGTACTGGTGGGAGAACCTAGCACTAGAGGTTGGGGATTAAAAATAAGAGGTCACTCATTTAAGTCAAAGTTGAGGAAACATTCTTTTTCCTCAGGGTTGAGAGCCTTTAGAATTCCCTTCCTCAAAAGGCAGTGAACGTAAAATCTTGAAATATTTTAAAGGCAGAGGTAGATTCTTGGTTACCAAGGAGAAAGATTATCAGGGATGTGTAGAAACAGAGTTGACATTAAAATTGATCATCCACAATCTTATTGACTGGCAGAGCAGGTTCAATGGGCTGAGTGGCCTGCTCTTGTTCTGTGTTTGTATACCTTTTGGGATACATTGGGACACTACTTGCACTGAAGGCACTGTTTCATATCATAAAATCATAGAATCTTTACAGAGTGGAAATAGGCCCTTCAGCCCACCAAGTCCACACCGACCCTCTGAGCATCCAACCCAGACCCATCCCCCCCCCATAACCCACCTAATCTACACGTCTCTGAATACTAGGGGCAACTTCGCATGGCCAATCCACCTAGCCTGCACATCTTTGGACTGTGGGATGAAACTGGAGCACCTAGAGGAAACCCACGCCGACACAGGAGAACGTGCAAACTCCACACAGGCAGACAGTCGCCCGAGGGTGGAATCGATCCCGGCTCCCTGGCACTGTGAGGCAGCAGTGCTAACCACTGAGCTACTGTGCTGCCCCGTGCCACTGTTTAAAAATGATTGCTGTTGAAGACATGCAGTTTGCATTGTAATATGATTGGAGATTTGATGAAGGGTTCTGGATCATAAGCGGGTTGTACAGAGTAAGTTGAAAGAAACTATTACCAGAGGATATCGCTCTAAGGGAAATGACAAAAGAACCAAAATTGACATGTGGAAGAACCTGCTCACATAGCAAATGATTGGGGATCCTTTTGTTATGGACCAGATCAAATCATCTTAAAATATCAAGGAAATAGCCTAGACCCTAACTTTTAGCTTATTTAAAAGTAAATGTAAGTCACCGTGATGCAGATGTGATTTGATGGGTCCAGGCTTTAAGCAAAACACAGTAATTTTAAAAAAACAGCTGGAGCTGAAAGCTGTTTTTCCACTGCTTCTGAAGCAGATATTCAGGCATTATTGGCAACATGTCTCTGTGAGAGAAACAGCACAGAAGAAATACTTCTTAAAGGCACAGTACCTTTACACCTGGAAGTCACTGTCTGTCTGTGGAATAGCTGGTTCAAAATTCAGTTTAATGACACAGTTGGATCAGCATCTGAAAAATAAATAGCTGCAGGGCTAAGTGGGGAGAAAAAACACAGGAGGGAGACTAGCTGAGATAACGAGGTGTAGAGCTGGATGAACACAGATGGTGACGCAGGCATGATGGGCTGATTCTCAGATGTGACATCCAGCTCACCACGTGATAAACTGTGAAGTGATATTGTGAAGAGTAGAATACGAAGGAATCGGCTCACATTTCTGGTCTGGGTTTTCATAAAATTGACTTTAGCTGAGACTCTCAAATTCACTTTGAGTTCAGGTGAAAGCAGCAGGAACAGCTAATTTGTATTTCTAATCCCTATCCAGTGATTTTTAACTGGAAGAAAATAATGACTTTGCATTTTTGTAACACCCGATTTATGTCATCAACATCAAGTTTTCAGTAAACTACAATTACGTTTTAATCTGAGGTATGGGAATGTGTCTTAAATATATGGCACCAAAGCAGCTAGCTGATCTTGTAAACAAGCCACACCTTTAAGCTTTGCCATTTTATACGTGTACAACTTGTGATAATTTGGTCAGGGTGCAATTCTAAAACACAGTGACAGGGAAATTTACGTAATAATGCTCCAGTTGGAAGTCACTGTTTGTTTATTTGCCGTAGCAAGACTAACAGTACTCTCAAGATCTAGTTAAAAACAAATAGTGCTGTAGAATCTTCAATGCACAGTCAAATGATCAAATAAGACGAGCAGTTTGAATGAAAGGTAGAAAGAAGTTGGCAAATTCTCAATAAATATCCAAACTGACATTGTATAAAATTGAGCTCACAAAATTTATTCAAAATATTTGAAGTAATATTTAATCATCTCTGTAAGACAGTAATATGCTGAACCACAAAACAGTATTCAAACCAAAGGCTCAGTAGAAGCAACAAACTTGCTTTTGTGTAATGGCTTGCATCGCTTGGGGAGCCTTGTGGCAACAGATTTTAACTTCCCAAACTGGCAGACTTAGAAGCAAAATACTATCTGTACCATAGTGTCCTAAACGTGACCTGTGTCATGGAGTACTTTGAAAGGAAGCCCGTGTGGAATCTGTCCCTGAAGATGTTTTAAGGAAGGAATGTGATCAAAACCTTAACCCATGCTGGGAATTGCTCTGTTGAACTTTTCCTACAACAGTCTGTATTCTGATTTTAAATATGCCCATGCTTTATCCTGGTGCTCTGCTGCCTGGTCTGCTGTGTTCCTCCAGCTCCACACAATGTTATCTCTGACTCCAACACCTGCAGTTCTTATTACCTCCATGTGCTTTATTGGTTGTCTTAGCTGGTCTGAGCTCCAGCATAATAGAATCATGGTGAGAGCAAATTTTGAGGATAGTTAAATGCAGCTGATTGGTATACAGGTTTCGATGGTGTTCCATTACAAATAAAACTGCAGAGGTGGTATGACCGTGCTAACAAAGCAAAGTAGGGATAGTATTAGATCCAAGAAAGGGGCATACGAATTCGCCAAAAAAGCAGCAGGATTAGGAGCAGTTTAGATTTCAATATTTGATGATAACAGGATTAAGAGGGGGAAAGTCGAGTATCAGAATCAGTTCGTGGAGAACGTAGAAACTGGTAGATTGGAGAGTGGTTAATGTAAACCCATGATTTTAAAAATGGAGGTGCAGAGATAACAATGAATTATAGACTGGTTAACCTGACATTGGCAGTGGGGTAAATGAGAGCCCATATAAAAGATTGAATTGCAGAGCACTTGGAAAATATTGACAAGGTCAGGCAGATCCAGCATGGATTAACAAAATGGAAATCTTGCTTGATCATCAAGGAATAATGTGCAGGTCAGCCATGAACTGATTGAATATCAAAATCAGTTTGAAGGATTGAATGGCCTCCTGTTGTGTCAGTATTCCTCCTAAACAATCCAGTTGAATCTATTGCATTATGTTAGCTATGCAGCAAAGTTGAATTATGTTCAATTTTAAAATTTAATTTATAAACAAAAGAAAAGTCACTTTAGTTTCATGCACAAGAATGATAAACCTCCTTGCTGACCAGTATTTTTGGGCAAGTTGCATCCTGTTTGTTAAATCATGTTCTCCCAATGAGTGGCTTTCATGTGTACATAAAAGCTGTTAAAACAGAAACAGCTTTAAATCTACTAAATTTGGTTTCAAATGACTCATTCCAGCTACTGAAATCGCTTGAGGATAGGAAGGTAGTCAGTTACTTTGTCCCATTTCTTAATTTCACGATGAAGATATTTCAGTTATTTACTCAATACACAGGATCAAAGCATAGCATACAATTATGACCGGACTAATGATCTTTCACCATTGCTACAAAAATGGGTACAGAGTGAGAATATTCATTTTAAATTCATCACATTTTTGAATTGGTGAAAAATGGAGGACAAATTGAGCCAAGTTCTTCTTAAACTACTGGGATCTGTGGCGCATCGTCTTGGCGGGGGGGGGGAGAAAGATACTGGAGAATTGTTTTCAACTTGAATTCAATTACATTGCTAATGATAGCCTTCAAGCTGAAAATGCTGTACATGTTTATACAGTTTTCATAACAGTAATCAAAGGTGTTTTTGTTGCTAACATCAGTGGAAAATAAAATGCAAAGTACAGTCTCATCTTAATTCATGGTTGCCTCTTTCATACTATATGATGTCAGCTTATAAATTACAATTCTCATTTTATAACGTTATTGACATTGTTATGCTGATGTTATCTATAAATTTGAATTAAGCAAAGACAAAACTTATCAGGAGCAGACTAGTTAGAATGAGTGTCAGACTACTTTTTTGAAAATATTGTGTTTTTTAAACTATGAAACATTGTTCAGTTTCATCTTGCTTTAACTTGCTCAGAATTATGAGTGCAAATGGCTGAGAGAAGTTACTGAGGTAACAGTATAAGGAGGCTAAGCTGACATATGTGATGAAAATGATGCAGTTACAGTAATATGAAGATAATGACGGGCCATGTTTAGTTGTCTCCCATACTGTGTTCTGGCTCTTGGCACTTGATTCCTTATGCCATCAATGCACACAAATGTTTATGGTGACAGGAATGTTTTGCCTTGAGATTTAAATGCAATCGTGTTTCTTCGGCAAATTTCATCTGGTGTTACTAAGTATGTTGAGTGCTTTGGGCAAGTATTCTCAGTACAACTGGTGTAGTCAAATATTATTACCAATGACCTCATTACGGTGTGACTTGCTGTCTGTTGCTGGTGTTTGTCGTTATGTTTAAAGCGTCAATTGTTTGCTGTAAAGGCTGACATGCTTTAAGGAAGTGTTAGCAATTCACTGGTTTATTTTCATTTGGATAAATGAATTGCTGTTATCTTGACATTAAGTTAGATTTTATAAAAATTGATTTTGTTTTCTGATAGTGTTACATGCTTCATGGAAGCTGCAGCATAATGCTAATGGATGCACGCAGTCTGATAATATGTTTCATATATTGTACCCCAGTGTCTGTGCAAACTGCTGAAGTTAAATAAACCAAATTTTACAAGCATTGAGCTCTAAACGTCACCGATAGGAAACAATCTAATTTTTTTTCCTTTTTCTGTTTACAGATCGTTGTCAAATGAAAAGCAGCTGATCCAAGCAGTTTAGCAGATGAGCAGATTCCACTGGGGAAACAAATCTGGTCAGAGGACGCTGACATGGCCCATATAAACATTCAAATACTTGATTAATGATCTAGAAAAGGATTAAGATGTACTGTGGAGATTCTTTTGAACCTGTAGCCACGATGAGTTAATAGCCATCTTATCAAGGAAGCTTAATCAAAGGCGAGCGAGAATGTTTGGCAGAACACTAACAAATAAAGAGTACATGACGCAATGCTTCAAAAAGTTCTGGCAGAAACTGGTGTGTTTGGGTTTTTAAAAGATCTTTGTATGGTACTGGGTTTAAAGTGTTTGAAGAATTGTATTGAAAGTTGAGTTCTTTAAAACTAAGACTGTCTGTGTGTTTTCAATTCTCACCAAGTGATGGAAATATCCACTTAAGAGTCCAAGTGAAGAAATTCCACTCTGATATTGTGAAAGCCGAATTCCAGTTCTGCAAGTCCACAAATCTATGGTTGAATTCAAGACTTGAGCAACTCCTTGTACCTTGCTGCACAGAGATTTGGAACACGTTACTCCAAAACGATTGAAGCTGTGTGAGATACTGTTTTAAAACTTGTGCTGTACAAAAGGAAACATTGGCTTGGAGTTTGCTTTTGAACTACAGTTTCATCATGGAATTGCAAGTAGTGACTGTTGAATGTTTCCTCCCTGCTGTGATTTTTAATAGCCCCCTGAGGGACTGCCTGATCAACACTAAGCTCCCCTTTTGTGATTCAATGTGAGATGATATTTCTGCTTTTGGTTAAATGTTGATTAAAAAAGGCAATTCTGCTCTAGAACACAATATCAGATTCTAAAAGACATCAGCCAGGATGTCGTGGAGGAAGGGCTATTTCACACCAAACAATAACGTTGAGGGTATGTTCTTGCCACGGAGCACGACTTCTATTGCAGCAAGTAAGGGACTGATGAATGCACCTGGGCAGAATAGCTGCTTTCTCAACAGTGCACTGCAGGTGAGTAGTTCTGGTCGATGCATGGTTCTGCAGGATATACACAGCTGAGTTGTAGGTTTGATTCAGAGATAGTGGGAACTGCAGATGCTGGAGAATTTGAGATAACAAGGTGTAGAGTTGATTTTTTTTTGAAGAAGGGTGCAGACCTGAAACGTCAGCTTTCCTGCTCCTCTGATGATGCTTGGCCTGCTGTGTTCATTCAGCTCTTCACCTTGTTATCTGAGTTATGTTTAGCTGTCTTGTTTTAGTTTTAACGAGAATACATTTATACACTTGAAAGTTGATCATATAATTAATTAGTTGCATGCATTTCAGTATAGATATGTAGAGTTTGTATATTTTACGAAAAAGTAAGCAACTTAGATATTGGGAGAAATAAGTCTGTGGGGTAAAGGAATAGGAAGATCTATGTGTACAAATACCTTGTTCATACGGTTGCACATGTGTGTGCACAACACCATGACAAAAGCAAGGTCAAACAGTAAAATTTTTTTCAGCAAAATAGATATGAGAACTAGAGAGACTTTACCAAGATCAGCTTTGAAAACTGGGTAATTTAGGTTTGGTTAATAAATAATATCGAATAAAAAGCTAATGGTTATTGTAAAATTTCTGGATTGACTCAAAAACCCGTCGACTTCATTGATGTCCTTTAGGGAAGAAAATCTGCTCTGTGTATATGTGACCCCAGACCCATAGCAACATTGTTGATTTTTAAAAATTTCCTTTTGAAATAATTTAGCAAGTCACTCAATTAAGGACAGCTTAAATACGCAATAAATATTGGCCTTATCAATGATGCCTCAATTCTTTGAATGAAGAAATATAAAGCATGTATTGAATCTTAGATATACCATTCTTGGAGAACAGTATTATTCCGATTGCCGCTTTGTGAAAAGGTACACAGTCTCACAAGGGTGCAAGAGAAGACTTAAAAGCATGACAGAAGAACTGGAAAAATAGGTTTTTTTTTTAAAATTCACCTGTGGGACATAGGCCGTGCTGTCTGGCCATTTATTGCCCATCTCTGAAAATGACTGAACAAGCTAGGGCTCTTCCTGTTGAAAAGAGAAGGCTGAAGTAGTTATTAACACAGTGCTTCAATTATGGAAAGGTTTGAGAGAGTGAACTCGATCTGTTTTCATGTGAGTGGAAGAGGAATATCAAAGGCTGCCTATTGGCAATTTGAAATAATTTCTTTTCTGAGTGGTAGTAACATGGCACCTGAGATTATGGAGAATAATTGAGGTGAAATATTAAAGATGTGCTTAAGGCGAAATTAGATAAGCCTTGAAACAAGAAGAGAATGGAAGGTCATACTGATGAGGGTTAGATGGAGGAGGATAGGGAGATAATCAAGTGGAGGAGAAACAGTAGCCTGCTTGGGTCAAAAGACCTTTGTGTACTATATATTCCATGTAGTTCTGTGACCCTCCAAGGGTGATGATTTCATCATTGTTGTAACTGTGATGAGGGGGGATCTAATTAAAACTTACAGAATACCGAATGGCTTGGACAGAGTGGATGTTGGGAAGAGGTTTCCATTGGCAAGAGAAACTAGGATCCGAGGGCACAGCCTTAGTGTAAAGGGAAGACCTTTGAAAACGGAGATAAAGAGAAACTTCTTCAGCCACAGAATGGTGTATCCCGGGAATTCACTGCCTCAGAGGGCTGTGGAGGCCTGGTCTTTGAATATATTTAAGACAGAGATAGATAGCTACTTGATTGTTAGGGGGATCAAGGGATACGTGGAGAAAGCGGGAGAATGGGTTTGAGAAACTTATCAGCCATGACTGGCTGAGCAGACTTGATGGGCCCAATGGCCTGATTTCTCTTCCTAGGTCTTATGGTCGTGCATACCCAGAACAAACATTTCATCCAAGAATCACATTACCTTAATGCTAACCACCAACTCACATTTGTGTAGCACCCTTAAATCAATGTGTTCAAAGAAACAGACAGTAATCCTGAAAGCATGCAAAAATCAATGATTCACATGGAAAGCAAAACCTGGAAAATGACTACTTTTGCCAAGAATGTCTGCACACTCTACTCTAAACCTCTTCTCAGCATGATCCAACTTTCCCTTTACTATTTTTCTGCTTCAATTATTTATCAAACTTGCTGCAAAGCAGCAACTGCAGTAACTTGGACAACCACTTGTTTCACTGTGTCCTGGAGTTTTGTGAAAAAGATTCCCACAGTCTCTGACACAATTGATATTTTCAACCCAAACTAACAACTCATCATTCATAATTTACCACTAAATGAAGTCCCCTGAACCTCCTTTACCTCATGAACCAAACCCTGCATTTTTTTAAAAACAAAGTTGCCAGTCATATCATCCCACCGTCCTGTAATATATCTGCCACTTTTTAAAATTAGACTGTTAAGCAACTTATCTTTTGCTTAATTGACATGTTTCTGTTCCTGTAGTGCCAGCTTTGGCTGTACTGATGCTTTTTGGAACATAACAAGCAGCTCAAAACATGCAACAGATCACCCAAGCCAGAGCAATATCAATGGCTGTCAGCTAGCAACAAATTATCTTAACATTGTTCTTAAACATTTCAATCAATTAAGCAATTTTCATTACTAAGCTATTACCTCTTCATTTTAATGGCCTTCATTGACTCACTGTCTTTATTACACTCAAAAAAAGTAGCTTACTTCCTTCACTGTTAAGAGCCCTGACATACGTACACTAAAAAACTTACCACTCAAATTCTGCAGGCAGTGTTACATTCTCCTTAGGTTTTAACTATTTCATTAATAACTAAGCCACTGGCATCTGGAAGATGAGAGATACACTATGTGCCCCAAGCAGAAAACCAAATAGCTTGTATTTCATTTTGCACGTTGTGCTAGCAAAATGAATTGCAGTTGAAAGAAAATAAACTGCTTACTTTCTAACTTGCACATTTGAAGAGTTTGGCGTTTCAAGTGTGTTGCTTGGAATCTTTGCTGATTCATTGTTTCATCAATGTACAAATATGGCCCAATGATGCTTGCAGTTACTCAGAGGAGCTTTTCACCTCAATTAGGCTGAGATAAAGCAGCAAACGTCCCCCCCATAACAATAGAGGGGGAATAAAAACTGGAGGCTAATCAATGGCGCAAGAGCGTCACCATGTTCTAAAACGATTTACTTGTCATTACTGCCTCAGATGTCAAATAAGTAGGACTCATATCTGCCTTAATCCCAAGCAGTTTACAGTAGGAAGTAAAGCACTATAAAGCATTTCAGGAAAAATCTAAGTTGAACATCCAATAAGCTTTCAATTGATCATTCAATTCCTTAGGAACTCAAAATAGTAAGGCACAGAACACAATCATAACTTCATCGGAGAAAGCTGACCTTGATTTATTTGACGTTGCTGACAGTTACAACAATGATGAAATCATCACTCTTGGAGGGTCAGAGAACTACATGGAATATATAGTACACAAAGGTCTTTTGACCCAAGCAGGCCATTGTTTCTCCTCCACTTGATTATCTCCCTATCCTCCTCTGTCTAACCCTCATCAGTATGACCTTCCATTCTCTTCTTGTTTCAAGGCTTATCTAGTTTCAAATTAAGCGCATCTTTAATATTTCACCTCAATTATTCTCCATAATCTCAGGTGCCATGTTACTACCACTCAGAAAAGAAATTATTTCAAATTGCCAATAGGCAGCCTTTGATATTCCTCTTCCACTCACATGAAAACAGATCGAGTTCACTCTCTCAAACCTTTCCATAATTGAAGCACTGTGTTAATAACTACTTCAGCCTTCTCTTTTCAACAGGAAGAGCCCTAGCTTGTTCAGTCATTTTCAGAGATGGGCAATAAATGGCCAGACAGCACGGCCTATGTCCCACAGGTGAATTTTTTAAAAAATCTATTCTTCCAGTTCTGGTGTCATCCTTTTAAGGGCCAGTATATCCTTGCTGAGGTATGGGGCCCAAAATTGCTCACAATGCTCTAACTGTGCTCTGGCCTTCATAGGGAAATGGCAGTTGCGGGCCATGGGGATGTAAGCCTGCAATGTCTTAGCAAGTTTTTGCAGTAATTACTGGGGATAGAGTTCTTCCGTGATGGATGTTTCAGCTAATACATGAAGTGCTGATCAGGAAAGCTTTTGAGTGTGCAGCAACTGCACCCATCCAGGCAAATAGAGCCTTTTAAAATCCTTTTCATGGAATGTAGCTGTTGCTGGCTAAATCAGCATTTATTGCCTGCATCTAGTTGTATTTGAACTGAGTGAATTGCTGAGCTATTTCGCAGTTAAGAGTCGACCCCTTTGCTGTGGATCTGGAGTCATACATAGGTCCAGACCAGGTAAGGATGGTAGATTTCCTTCCGTGAAGGGCACAAATGAGCCATATGAATATTTAAAACAATCAACAGTGGTTACATGGCCACTATTGCATGGGTTAGCCTTTAATTTGAAAATTTTTATTGAATTCAGATTTAACCATCCTGCTATGGTGGGTTTCAAACTCATTTCCAGACCATTAACCTGAGGTTCTTGATTACTATACCAGTGACATGACCATTATGCTACCACCTCCATCAAAGTCGTGACTTCGGCTTTAATGGACGGACTTTGGGGAATTCAGAGCTGAGTCTCTGGCAGAATACTCAGCTTCTTACATGGTTAAACCAAGGTATTTAAATATTTGTGTTGAACACTGCATTGTTTTTAGTTTAAAGTTACTTCCTAAAACAGATACCTTGTATTACTAACTGCAAGGAAATTTTTAAAATGTACTTTAATTAATAGGATTGCTTACCTCCTTTTTAAAAAAAAACCCAGTCGGGATTTATTCTTGCTGAATCTGTTAAAATCAAGATATGACATTACAAAAATAGCATATCACTAGAAATGAAATTCAATATTTGCCACGGACAAATCCCACTTACATAATGAATAGGATAGACAAACTGAAATGAATAGCAAATGTGAGTGGAAGACAACAAAGTGTGTAGCTGGATGAACACAGCAGGCCGAGCAGGATCTCGGGAGCACAAAAGCTGATGTTTCGGGCCTAGACCGCTCTGATGAAGGGTCTAGGCCCAAAACGTCAGCTTTTGTCCTCCTAAGATGCTGCTTGGCCTGCTGTGTTCATCCAGCTACACACTTTGTTATCTTGGATTCTCTGGCATCTGCAGTTTCCATTATCTCTGAGCAAATGTGAGTGGAGTCCTTTTTTCTCCTTCTTAAAAAAAAATGCCTCATACTGATTCACATGAGTCAGCATTGCTGATTTTGCAACATGTTTTACACACAAGCAGTCAAATAGCTGGGTCAGTTAACTGGCCAGCATTGGCAAGTAACTTCAGTTTTCTGTTTGTGACTGGCAGGATTCAAAAACTCAGTGACCGTGACTTAGTGTAGACATTAAGAGTGCATATTGCATTTTGATACAAGTGTGGAAGGATGTGTATGCAAATTGGGAATGAGCTTATTAACCCATAGCCTTCTCCTGTTTTGTGAAGGTTCCTGTTTCCTAGGCATATATTTAATGTAGAAACAGCTGAGCGGTGAACAATCTTCATTTGCTTTGTTTCTTAATTAGACAAGAATTCAGAGAATTTTTTTCATTTGGAAGTGAGCCCCCATCCACAGTTCATTTCTCTTTGCAGTTACAGGCATGGAGCAGTTTATATGTCTTTTTTTTTCTAAATTTGAGTAGTGAAATTGTTCTTGTTGCTATATCATGGAAGAATTAAATTTTAATCAATAAACCTTCCTCTAAAGGTCCTTTGGCACCTTGATATTTTTCGAAGGAGTTTCAGACAGATAATCACTCACAAATGTATGGGAGATTCCTGCATCTTTTGTGCTCTCAAGGTAGGACATTTTTTAAATTATACCATCTATTGTAATCTGAATTTGCTTTGTCATCTTAATTTAAAATTGTTAACTACTGCTATTGTTTTGCTTTACTTCCATGATTTGGGAAGAAAGAGTATGGAATTCTTCAAAGTTGAGCCCAAATTTGATATTACTATTTTCGTAACATTTGAAGTTGATGATATTGCAGAGTAGGTTTCGACCTAATAGGCGAATCTTGAAGGGTAAACCTGCATATGGAATTTGGTTGGCATTCTAAAATATTCGATTGTTTATACAATAAGAATGTAAAAGAAAGTAACAGTTTGGAACTTGGTGCTTGCAGTTTATATTGTGTTTGAGTTGAAGTCATTTACCATAAATATTCAGAAAATTTGAGAGTTAATCACACTGTATTGTAGAGGATGAATGAAAGATAAATCTGAGGTAAGCAATAATTGAGTCTTTGTCTCATGTTTTTGAGGTTAAAGTGTTCAAGCTTAAGATTGAGGTCTCTTGTAATCAATCACTGAATTTTTCCAAAGCTTTTAAAAAAAACTTTAGATGTACTTTCTTTTTCAGAAAGAATGAGGTGGCACTGGAATACTGTCTCTTAAACACTGCTTGTTGTCAGTTTACTGGAGCTACCTGCGTCCTGTTCACTTTTTCTATTCAATTCATGGAATATGGGCTTTGCTGGCTGAGCCAGCATTTATTGCCCATCTCCAGATGCCCTTGAGAAGTTGCTTGTGAGCTGCCATCTTGAAATTCTGCTGTCCCTTTGGCATAGGTACATCCACAATGTTGTTATGGACACTGTTATAGACATTTGACCTGCAACACTGAAAGAATGGTAGAACATTCCCAAGTGAAGATAGTGGTGATTTGGAGGGGATTTTACAAGTAATGCTATTTCCATGTATATTCTACCTTTCTCGTTCTGAATGAGAATGGCTGTCGGTTTGGAAAGGGCTATCTAAGAATTTTGGTGATTTTCTGCAGTGCATCTGTAGAAAGTGGCAGCTTGTGTGTACAGAGTGTCAGTGGTAGAGGGACTGATTGGTGCCACATTCACGAACAGTCAGGCCGGCTTCTTTGCCCAAGCTTGTGCCCAGCGTTATGATTGTTGTTTGAACTGCACTCCGTCAACTGCGGAGTATTCCATTACACCCCCGACTTGCCTTGCAGACAGTGGCCAGGCTTACAGGAGTCACAGATGAGTTACTAGCTGCAGGATTCCTAGCTGTTGATCTGCTCTTCCAGCCATTGAACTTATGACTAGTCCAGTTCAGCTTCTTCTGGCATGTTGACATGGAGCATTCAGTGATGTGGGTACCATTTGAAGGTCAAGACTGAAGTTTCAATTCTCTTCTGTCAGAGATGGACATTGCCTGACATTTGGGTGGCATGAATATTACTTGTCGCTGGTTTGTCCAAGTCTGGATATTTCCTGTATTTGGACTTGGACTGCATCAGCATTTGAAGAGTTGTGATTGAGCTGACGTTAGGCGATCGCCAGTGAATATCTCTAATTCTGACCTTATGGTGGAGGAAGGGTCATTGATGAGGAAGCTGAAGATGGTTAGGCTAAGAACACTACCCTGAAGAACTCCTGCAGAGATGTACTGGAGCTGAGGTAACTGACCACCTCCAACTAAAGAGACTAGTTTCCCTCCTGATTCCCACTAACTGTAGTTTTGCTAAGCTGCCTTGAAGTCACTGTAATCAGATCAGGAATTGTAGCCTTGGCAGAACCCATATTGAGCAGCAGAGAGTACACTGCTAAGCAAATGTTGCTTGATAGCATTGTTGATGACCCCTAACATAATATAAGGCGATAATTACATTTGTCATGCTTTTGGGTGTACAATGCATAATTAGGCAATTTTTCCATATTTACGTGGATACCATGTTGTAGCCATACTTGAATAGCTTGCCTAAGAGTGCAGCAAGTTCTGCTGCATGAGTCTTCTACACTGTTGCTTATGTTGTCCGGGTCTGCAGCATCCGCCATATCCAGTGCCTTCAGCTATTTCTTGATATCATGTCGAGTGAATCGAATTGGATCAGGGCTGGCATCTGATGCTGGCGAACTGTGGAGGAAGACAAGATGGATTATCTGTGTAGGTTTTCTGTCCTATGAGTGTCACAAATGATGTGTTGGGCTCCACATCAATGAAGATAGGAATATTTGTGAACCCTCCTCCAGTGAGTTGTTTAATTGTCCCATCAGCATTCATGCTCATTCAGGCATATCACTTGCTGCTTAAGCAGTTTGACATCCAAGTATTCCTGTGTTGTAGCTACGCCACGTTGACACTCCCAGTTTTAGGAATGCCTGGTGCTGCTCCTTTTCCACCTTCCTTCCTCCATTCGGAGCTCCACTCCGGCAGTGTGGCGGGAGCTGAACGTGCAAGTTGTGTCCTGCATTGATGGCAGATTGAGCATGGTTCGGAGCATGAGTGACAGATAAAGAGTGGTCCGGCGAAGCATTGGCAGTGGCTGTGAGGTGGGGCCGGTGAGGCAGCAGAGAGTGGGATACTGGTGGCGGCATAACATTAGCTCCAGCCTTCGCCAGACCTCTGCCAGAGTCCTGAGTGGGACACTATAAAGGAAAGTTGGACTCTCAGGTTATCTCTCTTTTTTTTTCTTAGTCTAAGTTGATGTGAATATACTTTTCGCTGTATTTTTACATTGAATACATGTGAAAATAAATTATTCAATTCTGTACTCTGTGTTGAACTAGATTGGTTCCTTGACTTGCTGATAAGAGTAGAATGGGGAATCTGTTGGGCTATGGCGTTGCATATTATATATGAGAACAGCTCTGCTCCTTCCTGAGGGTATACCACTGTGATACCATCTCTGCTATGTCTGCCGTACCAGTGGGGCAGCCTGTGAGACAGCTCTCCCAATTTTGCCACTAGCCAAAGAGATTAGTAAGGACGATTTTGCAGAGTTGAGTTTGCTGTCATCATTCTGGTGTCTAGGTTGATGCCAGGTGGTCTGTCTGGTTTCATTCTTTGCTTTGATGCCTGACTTGTTTAATACTAATGTTTTGATAAACTGGGAAAAACGTTTAAGCAAACATTCCATGAGACCAGTCAAGCCTCGTTGCTCGTCAGGGGATTAATTCTTGACTCTCCATAAAGTAATTAAGTAGATTTGGAGCCTGGTACAGATTTGAAATTTGAATTTTGTTGCATCTGATCAAAGCTTGAGATCATAGTATCCCAAAGTAATTACAATTCAGTAATGCAGTGAAGGCCAGAGCAGTCATTAGAGAATTGTGCAATTACAAGTAAACGCTAGATTTTATTCAAGGGTTACTTCAGAATGATGGTGACGTGTAGATGACAGATCTGAGAAGCAAGTTTAAGATACACAAAGCAGCCATTGCCTATTCATGGATTCTAATTCACTTGAACCTTTTTTTCTCAACTACTTTACATTTTTGTTATTATGTCCTCTGAAAATGCCAAATTCATTTTTTCAATCAACCCCTTGGATTCTATTTTACCATTTCCATTTGGGTTGCACATTTCTGCTTTGTGGAAATACCTTGAGTTTTATTTTTCTATATTTGGTGCAATCAGTTAGTAGTTTGAGATGATAGTTCGAAAAGCACTTCTAATTTTCAAAGGAAGCAAGTTTTTCAAGTTCTTGTCTTGCAATTTCTTTGCAACTTGAGATTTGTGCACACGGACAGATCAAATATGGAGTAGGGACTTTTTATTGCACTGGCATCAGGTCATTATAAATATGAAAGGAAACTAAATTTACACCTGGAAGACAGTAGTTCTCTGGCATTGTGCATATATTACATAAATAAACAAGGCGGCGCTGGAAATGAAGGGCACAGAAGCATTTATCATATGCATGATGGTAGGGGCATTAAAGAGCCCAAATGGCAATCTCGTATGTGGAGAAGTCCCCTGGTAATAGTTCAGAATGCCGTCTTTTCAATGCCTTGTTCACTGTTGGGTTGCTGATTTATAACAAGTAACCAAATCAAGACTGCTGAAATTCTTTGCAGCTTTGGGAATGTGTAATTCTCCCACAGTCTTAGGTAGTAGGTAAACATTCTTATGAGTCTTTGTGTTGGTGCCTAGTATTTAACACAGATCCTCAGTTTTTCATCCTTCTCTCTCAAGAGGACTATGGAGGATGTGTATGGATCTGATGACACTTGGATTACATCTCACTCCAAGGACATCTGTTGGATTTTCCAGACTTCCTCCCAGTGACGGTGTGGCATCTGTCAGTAAGGCATCTTTGCTGAATGGTCAAGCTGAGTTGTGATCCTGTGATTTAGCAGGCCACAATATCCATGTCATCATCTTTCCTGAAAGTTGTTTCATTCTTGGGAATGTCAGACATGTGGCTGAATGGCCTACACCTGCTCCTTCTAACTGTGAAATATGTCCTTCAAGACGAGTGGGAACAGTTTAAAATTCAGCGAAGGAGGACAAGGGGTTGTTTGAGAATATGGAAAGTAGAGTACAAGAGTAAGCTTGGGGGGGAACATATAAAAACTGACTAAAAGGTTTTAGGTATGTGAAGAGAAAAAGGTTGATAGAGATAAGTGCAAGTTTCTTGCAGTTAGAAACAGCGAAACTTATAATGTAGAACAAAGAAATGGCTGACCCACTAAATACATTGCTTTGTTCTGTGTTCACAAAGGAGGGTAAAATCATAACCAGAAACAACACAAATTTGTTGGAGAACATAGAATTTAGTGAATGGGAGGAACTGATGGAAACTAGAAGGGAAATGGTGTTGGCTATGTTGGGTTGAAGGCTGATAAATTCCCAGGCCCTGATAATGTACATCCCTGAGTATTTAAGGAAGTGGCCCTTGAAAAAGTGGATTGGTGGCCATCTATCAAGACGCTATAGACTCTAGAATAGTTCCTACAGATTAGAGGATAGCTGTAGACCAGTCAGCCTGACATCAGGAGTGGGGTAAAAATGCTCGAGTGAATTATAATTGGGAACAATGGTATGGTCGGACAGAGTCAGTATTGGTTTAGGAAATGGAAATCCTGCTTGACAAATCTAGTGGGACTCTTTTCTGTAACTAGTGGAGGTAATGAGGACGAACTGTGGATGTGGTTTATTTGGGCTATCGGAGGCTTTCAACAAATCCCCATGTAAGGGATTGCTACGTAAAGATTAAGCATGTGGGACTGGGAAGTAGTGTATTGAAATTGAATGTTGATTTGGCAAACAGGAAACAATTAACAAGAATAAATGGGGAGAGCAAGAACAATAGGGTGGCACAGTGAATAGTGGTTAGCACTGCTGCCTCACAGCACCAGGGACCTGGGTTCAATTCCACCCATGGGTGACTGTCTGTCTGTGAGGAGTTTGCACATTCTCCCTGTGTCGGCGTGGGTTTCCTCCGGGTGCTCTGGTTTCCTCCCACAGTCCAGAGATGTGTGGGCTAGGTGGATTGGCCATGCTAAATTGCCCCTAGTGTTCAGGGATGTCTAGATTGGGTGGATTGTAGGGGGATGGGACTGGGTGGGAATGCTCCTCGGGTTGTTGTGGGCTTGTTGGGTCGAAGGGCCTGTTTCCACACTGTAAGGATTCTTTGATTCTATGAACTGCAGATGCTGGAGTCACAGATAAGTGTGGAGCTGGAGAAACACAGCAGGCCAGGCAGCATCAGAGGAACAGAAAGGGTGATGTTTTGAGTCGGGACCAAGGATGCCAAAGCGATCAGTGCTCAAATCTCAGCTATTCACAATGGATATTAATTATTTAGATGAGGGAACTAGAAGTGATATCTCCACGTTTGCAGACAAGAAATAGCTAGTTGGGAGAATGAGCTATGTAAACAGTGCAGACTTGCTTCAGTGTGATTTTAAAAAGCTCAGTGAGTGGGCAAATGCATGACAGGTGCAGTATAATGTTGGTAAATGTGAAGTTAAGCAGAAATGTGATTATTATCTGAATCACTATAAACGTGCAACAAGATGCAGCAGGCAGTAAAGAAGGCAAATGGTATGCTGGCCTTCATGGTGAGAGGATTGAAGTATAGGTGGAGGGATATCTTGCTGTGATTATTCAGGTTATGGGTGAGACCAAATCTGGGCTATTGTGATCAGAGATAATCGAACTGCAGATGCTGGAGAATCCAAGATAACAAAGTGTGGAGCTGGATGAACACAGCAGGCCAAGCAGCATCTCAGGAGCACACAAGCTGATGTTTCGGGTCTAGATCCTTCATCAGAGAGGGGGATGGGGAGAGGGTTCTGAAATAAATAGGGAGACAGGGGGAGGCGGACCGAAGATGGATAGAGGAGAAGATAGGTGGAGAGGTCGGGGGGGGATAGGTCAGTCTGGGGAGGATGGACAGGTCAAGGAGGCGAGATGAGGTTGGTAGGTGGGAAATGGAGGTGCGGCTTGAGGTGGGAGGAGGGGATAGATGAGAGGAAGAACAGGTTAGGGAGGTGGGGACGAGCTGGGCTGGTTTTGGGATTCAGTGGGGGAGGGGGAGATTTTGAAGCTTGTGAAGTCCACATTGATACCATTGGGCCGCAGGGTTCCCAAGCGGAATATGAGTTGCTGTTCCTGCAACCTTCGGGAGCCTCTGCTGCATCTGCTCCCAGGATGAGGCATTCCACTCCCGCACATCCCAGATGGCTGCGTTCTTCAAGGACCACTACATTGCACCCCCCCGCCCCCCTGCAATGGTCGAGAATGCCCTTGACCATGTCTCCCGCATTTCCTGCAACACATCCCTCACACCCCGCCCCCGCAATAATCGCCCTAAGAGAATCCCCCGTGTCCTCTCAATACCACCCCACCAACCTCCGGATACAACGCATCATCCTCAGACACTTCCGCCATCTACAATCCGACCCCACCACCCAAGACATTTTTCCATCCGCACCCCTGTCTGCCTTCCGGATAGACCACTCTCTCCGTGACTCCCTTGTCCGCTCCACACTCCCCTCCAACTCCACCACACCCGGCACCTTCCCCTACAACTGCAGGAAGTGCTACATTTGCCCCCACACCACCTCCCTCACCCCCATCCCAGGCCCAAAGATGACTTTGCATATTAAGCAGATGTTCACCTGCACATCTGCCAATGTAGTACACTGTATCCACTGTACCCGGTGTGGCTTCCTATACACTGGGGAAACCAAGCGGAGGCTTGGGGCCCGCTTTGCAGAACATCTTCCGTTCGGTTCGCAATAAACAACTGCACCTCCCAGTCGCGAACCATTTTAACTCCTCCCATTCTTTAGATGACATGTCCATCATGGGCCTCCTGCAGTGCCACAATGATGCCACCCGAAGGTTGCCGGAACAGCAACTCATATTCCGTTTGATACCATTGGACTGCAGGGTTCCCAATGTGGACTTCACAAGCTTCAAAATCTCCCCCTCCCCCCACTGCATCCCAAAACCAGCCTAGCTCGTCCCCACCTCCCTAACCTGTTCTTCCTCTCACCTATCCCCTCCTCCCACCTCAAGCCACACCTCCATTTCCCACCTACCAACCTCATCCCGCTTCCTTGACGTGTCCGTCCTCCCTGGACTGACCTATGACCTATCCCCTCCCCACCTATCCTCTCCTCTCCTCTCCACCTATCTTCTCCTCTATCCATCTTCAGTCCGCCTCCCCCCTCTCCCTATTTATTCCAGTTCCCTCTCCTCATACCCCTCTCTGATGAAGGGCCTAGACCTGAAACGTTAGCTTTTGTGCTCCTGAGATGCTGCTTGGTCTGCTGTGTTCATCCAGCCTCACACTTTGTTATCTGGGCTATTGTGTGCAGTTTTGGTGTCCTAATCTGATTCTTGCTACAGAGGTGTGCATCGAAGATTTACCAGACTGGGATGGCAGGAATTAATTATGAAAAGAGGTTGAATCAGTTAGGATTATGTTTACTGAAGTTCAGAAGAGTGAGGGAGATCTCATAGAAACCTATAACAGAACTAGACAGGTTAGATACAAGATGACTGTTCCCGATGATGAGGGAATCTGCAGCAGATGTCGCAGTCTAAGGAAATGGAGTGAATCTTTTAGGGCTGAGATTGGTTCACCCAGAGAGTGGTGAGCCTATGGAATTTGCTACCCTAGAAAGCAGTTCAGATCAAAACCTAAGATTTGAAGGGGCATTGAAAAAAACACTTGAGGCTAATGGCAACAAAGGATAAAAGGAAAAGGAGGAGTAGGCTTTTGATTTGGTGACCAGCCATGATTATAATGAGTAGCAGTTGAGGGCACTTTTGATCATTGGAGAGGTGGGGGCGGGGGTCTGGTGCTCCTTGAAATAGGAGGACATCTGGAATGCCTGGGAGTGGGATGCTCCGTTTTGGGAGCAGATGGGGCAGAGACAGAGGAATTGGGAGTGAGGAATTGCATTCTTGCAGAAAGTGTAGCTGAGATAGCTATGGGAGTTGGGGTTGTAATTGAGGTCAGTGTTGAGACAGTTACCAGAGATGGAGATGGAGAAGTCCAGGAAGGAGAGACGGGTATTGGAGATGGTCCAGGAGATTTAACGTTGGAGTGAAATGTCGATTAAAGTTGATGAACTGTTCATGCTCCTCGTGTTGTTAGAATAAAGATGTTTTGCTTAAAGCCTAGTACTGGACCAGTCAAATAACATCTGGAATGCAGCATCTTACACTTGCCTTTAAATAAAATTAAAAGTTAGGATCTAGGCTATCTCCTTGATTATATTTGGAGAGGGTTTTGTCTGGTCCATAAGTCTTTAGAGCCTAATCTTTCCCCATGATCCAGATGATGTTATCCCTTGTCAAAAAAGACAAATGAAGTTTTGTTTTACATTTCAACTCAATTTGGAGATTCCTGTCCCTCCGTGCTCTGCGAGCCAGTCCTTCAACTGTCTGACCCCTGCTGATTTGAAGGAGGGATCCAGGAGGACAATGTGTTCGAGTCACCAGCTACATACATATAGAAATGAATTCTGAGCAAGGGTCACCAGACCTGAAACGTTAACTCTGATTTCTCTCCACAAGTGCTGCCAGACTGCTGAGCTTTTCCAGCAACTTCTATTTATGTTTCTGATTTACAGCATCCGCAGTTCTTTTGATTTTTATACAGAAACAAAATCTTCCTCTTCAACTTAATTGTGATGGTAAAACCGCTGCTGTTTCAGGCTACTGCTGTTTCCAGAGTGTGTTTCTGGTCTTTCATTTCCATTCTCCTCAACTATATCCATCTTCCCATTAACTGGCAAATAGAATACCTGACCCAGGGGTATGGCTTCCTTCATCTGTACCATCAAGCGAATTCAGTAGGGAGCCTCTGCTTGGGTTTGGGCAGGGACTTTGCAACTTCGTCTGCCACAACTTGAAGGAAACCTGCTGACGAATGCCAAAAGTGTCGCAAGAGATTTGAACACACCAATGATCTAATGATCATGAAGTAGGTATTCTTTATTCTGTTAGCATCAGGTCATAACAAACACAAAGAGGAATTAAGGTTCAGCATAGAAAACAGTATTTACTAATTGATTTATTATCACGTGATACAGAAATACAGTGAAAAGCCTCTTTTACAAGTGGTACAGGCTAATTACAGCAAGCAAAGGATGTACAGATCAAAAAGACTTCGAGACATCTAGGTTAAATTGCAGGTTACGTTATTTGACGCTAGGGTCTATTCAACAGTCTGATAACAGTTGAAAGAAGCTGTTTCTGAACTACTGATGCTGTGTTCAGGCTTCTGTATCATTTGCCTGAAGGAAGAGGTTGCAGGAGGTCATTACTGGATTGTGATGGGACTTTGATTTTGGCCACCTTTCCATGGCAGTGAGCCGTGTAAATGGAGTCTGTGGATGGAAGGTTGGCTTTCGTGATGGTCTGGGCTATGTACATCACATCTTGTAGCTTTTTACTGTCCAGGGCAGCACAGTTGCTGTACCAGGCTGTTATTGCACCAGGACAGTATGCTTTCAGTGGTGCATCTGCAGAAATTATTGAGTGTTCTTATGGATATGCAAAATTTCCTGCGCCGCTTCAGGAAGAAGAGCTGTTGTTGTGCCCTCCCCTACTGTTGCGTTTATGTGGGGAGTCTAGAACACGTCGTCAGTTATCGTCAGTCTGAGGAACTTGATGCACTTCACCCTCTCCACTTTAGTTCTGTTGATGTAAATGGGGATGTGTTCTCCTTTTCTTTCTGAAATCAACGATCAGTCCTTTTAGATTTGCTGACTTTGAGAGAGATTGTTTTCATTGCACCGTGTCACCAAGCACTCTACCTCCCTTCTGTATTTCCCTGGCATTGCTCCTGTGGTTTACACGTGATTTGTGAAATCCTTTGTTTGATTCCTCTACCCAGAAGACCGCCTCCTGAAGACTCACTTTCCCCTTAAGAGTGTTTCACCTGCCCCTCCTGACATCCTCTTTCACTATCCTTACTGGCTGCTGGATGTCTGAGCAAAATTACTCCAGTCTCACTATTCAGTGCCTTTCCTGCCTCGGTTACATTTTCACAAGAGGCAAGAAATTAGAAGATTCAAGACATTGTGTCCATGAACTGTAATTGATATAAAGGAGTATACAGAGACAAAAAGTGATCAGAAAGGATTAGTTAATGTCGGTGTTTGTCTCAATGAGTGATACCAATCAAAGGAGGAAGTTTTGTAGAACTGGGATCAAACCACAACTAGAGTATTTGTGTTCAGTTCTGGACACGCTATTTCAGAAAGGATACCTTGGCCTTGGAGGAGTTGCAGTGAAGGTTTATTAGAATATTACTTGAGCTTCAAGTGTTAAATTGTGAGCAGATTCCATAAAATTAAAATTCATTCTTTGTGATTAAATGAGGGGGAATCTCATTGCACCTCCTCTATTAAAATGTTTTATCAATTTCAGAGCAGACATCTATTCTGGTGTAGACAGCAAGACTAAAGTTCATGTTAGACCATTGAGGAGTAAATTCAAGAACCACTTTTTCTCTTCAGCGAAAGGTGAAATGTTTCTCTATGAAAAGCCGTGAATTCTTGGTGACTTAAGATTTCAAGACGTTCACCGACTATTTTTTTGTTTAGATTTGATTTTGAAGGCCTCTAGACCAGGGCCTGAAAATGAAATTGAGATGCAGAAATACCGTAAACCAATTAAACGTAGGCCAAGCTGTAGTGCCTTTTCTGATGTTCCAGTCATAGGCTGTATGAAGAATGAGTGAATGTTTTCTTAATTATTTAATAGGTGGTTTCTTCACACCTTTACTTAATATTTTGTGTGAGGTGAAACATTTTCCAACATGAAGCTGCTGCATAATAAGACTAATTTCTGAATGTATCATGTGTCAACAGATAGTTGCCGTTAATGCTGCTTGGAAATTAAGTGTATCTGCAAGAATAATGAAGCCTTTTTTAATACACATAGTATGCCTTTAGTGGTAGATTTTAAATGTTCTGTCCTTCATATGTTTTCACATTGCTTCCATTGGAGCTTGTCTGTAGATTAAACGAGGCACTATATGTTATTTCATTAATTACTTGTGGCACAAACTGTGTTGCAGAGTTTTCAATTTTAAATTTGACAAGTGACAGTGCAGCTTGTTCATTTCTAAGGTCTGGTGACCTTGGTTGATTTCGATTTCAAGCTTGTGGGGTTGTGATCCATTAATCTAAGGTTGCCAACGAGAATTGCTATTGTAATCAGTTGATACACAGCAGCAGAGATGATTGGTTTACACAAACTTGGAAAAGAATTGACAATGTTAAGTCATTTGTTTAAATGATGAAAAGGATTTTTATTTTGTTCTTGATCAGCAGTGTTTATTCCTGAATATGTTGATCCTGTAAGGAGATACATCCAAGAACCTTAAATTTTAATCACATATTTAAGTCTAGATTCATAACTGGTATAAATTGAATGCAACATAGAAGATCTTGAGGTATCTTGGTAGGATAGATAGGCAGAGGATATTTCCTCTTTTGAAACAATCTAAAGTGAGGGGTCATTGTTTAAAAATCATGGTCACCTACTTTAAATAAATGAGGCGAACAAGCCTCTCTGAAGGTTGAGAATGTTTGGAATTGTCTTGCTGAGCAGCTGGTGGAAGCAGAATCTTTCAATATTTTTTAAGGAATTTTTCACTGCGAGGATTGTGGGTATGTGAAACCCACTTCCTGAAAGGGTGATAGAGGCAGACGTCTCAGAACTGTTTTAAAAAAAAATTAAATGAGAACTTGAAGCAGTGTAGCATACCAGGCTTCAGGCAAAGTGCTAAAAAATAGAACAGAGTCGATAGGTGCTTGATGACTGGTGCCGAAATGATGGGTTAAAAGGTTTTTCTGTGCTGCAGATTCTTATGACTGCTTAATAGCAGTCTGATCAAGAACTGTAAACTGTGATGTTTTGTGGGCACAGTTTATCAGAATATTTTTCTTGAGCAATGCTAATTTAGCCATGCACTTCCAACATCTACTGTTTCCTGCTCATATTTCCAGCATTTTCTCTTTGTTAAAAATGGAGGCAGATTGCCATTGTGATGGCCATTGATTTGTAAGTTCAGCTTTCTAGCTCACCAGTTTAATCTCTAAAACTTAGTATGCAACTTGTCCCACCATTTATCTCTTCCTCATTTTTTTTGTCACTGCTGATTTGGCAGATTAAACAAAATTGAGAACATTGACCTTGGTGTGAAGAAGTTATATTGGACTCAATCTGTGAACTCTGACCCTCTGAACAGTTCAGAGGAAGGGTCACTGGACCCGAAATGTTAACTCTGGTTTTTTTTTTCTTCGCAGCTGCTGCCAGACCTGCTGAGCTTTTCCAGCAACTTTGTTTTTGTTCTTCTGTCCACAGATCCTGCCAAAAATTCCAAACCTCTTTTGTTTTCTATCAGGGGAATGAGGGTGTGTGACTTGTCTGGGAGGCTGTGGACATCTGACGAGAAAGTTACTTTCTGGGGCTGCCTCGAGAGAGAGCACTGCAGTAGCCCCATATTGAAAGAGTCATAAGTGAATTTGGCTGTCATTGGAGGGGATTTTTGTCTGACAGGTAGCAACCTGAGGAATGTTGAGACAATATCACTACAACTGATGTATGAGACCACCACCATTTGTGCTGTGATCTTGGACCAGACCGCCAGATGAATGGTATGATCTAGTTAGGGACTAGTGATCCTTACTTTTGAACCAAGGCGGAAGTTGAAATCCGGAGACTTAATAAGAGAATAAAGCCACAGGTAGAGATGGAGCTGCACACATTCAGGCAGGTTGGGAGGTTGGGAGGATTCCATCATAGAATCCCTACAGTGTGGAAGCAGTTTGAATGAAATCTTGTGTTACACAATAATTACTAGGAAAATTCAGTTTTTAAGAGACCCCAACAGTTAACAAAATCTTTAACTATTATATATTATCATACTTTTTTTAAATTTAAAATCATCCTGCACTTCTACTCCAAATGCAGCTGCAGACCTCTGTATTGCCAAAATAAAATGAGCAGAAGAAAACAGAGACAATAAGAAACAAACAGAAAGAAAAGTATATCATTCTATTAAATGGAAGCCTGGACTAATAATCCAGAGTACGAGTTAAAATTGACCCTCTGGAGTTTGTAAATTTGAATGTGATTTTAATAAAAAAACTGTAACATTAAAAATGACTATATAGTTGGATTGGGATACAGGAAAAATACAGCTGAACTCTTGGCTTGTGCTTTGGTAGTAGACCGGCTTTGGGAAGTCGAGGATGTGAGTTACTCACTGCAGAATTTCCATCCTCTGACCTACGCCTGTGGTCTGATCATTTATATGGCTTCACCAGTTGAACTTCAGGTCAATGGTAACCCCTGCAACATTGTTAATGGTGGATTCAGCAATGGTAATGACAATGTTGAGCGGTGATGGTTAGGTTCTCTTGTAGGCACAAACGTTACTTGCCATTTATCTATCCAGGCCTGAATGTTATTCAGATCTTGCTTTGTGTGGACACAAGCTATTTTAATCTGAGAAGTTGCACAGAGCACTGAGCACTGTGCAACCATCAATGAATATCCCTATTTCTAACCATATAGAATCACCGAGTAATACAGCCTGGAAATAGGCCTTCTTACCCATACTGGTCCATGCTGACCGTGGTGCCCACTCAGCTAGTTTTAGTTGCCTGTATTTGGTCCATATCCCTCTAAATCCTTCCCATCCATGTACCTATCCAAATGTTCTTTAGATATTGCTGTTATACCTGCCTCAACCACTTTTTTTTGGCCACCCATTCCGTATACACGCCACTTTGTGTGAAGAAGTTGTCCCCCAGGTCCTCCATAAATCTTTCCCCCTCACCTTAAACGTATGCCCTCTAGTTTTCAAATCCCGATCCCTGGGAAAAAGACCATACGTATTCATCCTATCTATGCCCTTCGTGATTTAATACATCTCAATAAGGTCACCTTTCATTCTCCCACATGCCCCCATGTTCCAAGGAATAATGCCCTGTCTTGGCCAACCTCTCCCTATAACTCAGGCCTACTAGTCCTGGCAACATCCTCGCAAATCATCTTTGCATACTTTACAGTTTGTCTTTCCTGTAAAAGGGTGACCAAAACTGTACAGTATTCCATGTGCAGCCTCACCAACAACTTGTACAACTGTAGCACAATGTCCAAACTCCTATACTCAATACCTGGACCAATGATGGCCACGTGCTAAATGTCTTCTTCACCAACCCTGTTGACATGCGACACCACTTCCAACAAACTATGTACTTGTACTCCGAAGTCCCTCTGTTCCACAAGCGACCAAACCTTTGTGACTGGCCTGCTGTGTGGGGCCTTACTGAAGTCCATATAGACACCGTCCACTGCCCTACCGTTATCTATCAACTTGATTCCCTCTTCAAAAAAACTCTAAAATATTTGTCAGACATGACTTCCCATGTACAAATTTATCACTGACTCTCCCTAATCAGCCCATGACTACCCAAATGTTGTTTGATCGTGTTCCTTGAGTATTATCTCCAATAACTTGCCTAATATTGATGCCAGGCTCACTGGCCTGTAGTTCCCTGTTTTGACTTTGCTACCTTTCATAAAAAATGGAGCAACATTAACCACCTTCCAGTCTTCTGGAACTTCACCAGTGGCTAAAGATGGAGCAAAATCTCTGCAATTTCTTCTCTAGCCTCCCGCAACATCAGAAAATGGAATTGATCAAGCCCAGGGGATTTATCCACCTTAACGTGCTTTAAGGTTGCAAACACCTTCCATCTGGTAATAAAGTGGTCTAAAACATCCCTGTTTGTTTCCCACTTATGTTGGAGGAAATGTCACTAATGAAGCAGCTGAAGACAAGTGGACTTCAGGCACTTCTCTTAGGAATTAGGGGTCTTGTGGCTCAATAGTAGTGTTCCTACCTCTGGTCCAGGAGGCCTGCGTTCAAGTCCCACCTGCTCCATACATGTCTGAACATTGCTTAGAAATATCCACCCTGCGAAACACCTGCAGTGTTTCCGGTGACTGAGATGATTGACGTCAGATTACAGCAACCATCTTTATGCTTGGTATGACTCCAGAAAATGAAGATTTCCCTGATTCTCATTTGAGTTTGCATTTATTTGGGGCTCTTTGATGCCATGCTGTCAAATTCTATCCTAATGTCAAGGGCAATCCCTTTCACATTCAGTGGCACAGTATGAAAATTCAATGTTAGCCTTCTGAGGCAAATGCAATGGTTCCAGTGAACTCAAATCTTCAGCGATTGCTTGTTACGTGACAATGTATTTATGTGGAAATTACTGATTCCTGTGTGTGTATTTGTGATTATTGTGCTCCATTTGAAAAGGTAATGGAGTGTTTCCTTTCTCTTGTATGCAAAGATGAAAAGAAAAATATTTCTGCTACTTCCTTGTCATTATCACAAATAAGCATAAAATGAGTGCTTGTCAAAATCCTGGGACTAAAATGGTTGAGTTTTCTTGCTGTATGTTCTGTGAAATCAGGCGCTACCATAATGACTATATTAACTATATTCTCTACCTTAAGTTCTGACTTATAGCACCCTGCCTTGCACCACCTGTTGATTTTCCCACTTTTGTAGTCAGCATTCAGGAAGTTCTCATTCTTAGGCTATTTAGAGATGATTATGGCTAAGATATCTTTTGAAATATCGGGAAAAGGGATAAGCTTTGCCTTTTAGTTAGAGGAGATTTATGCAAGAATTTGTGGAGATCTTTAGCAAGCTCTGTGTTCTCCATTTCTCAGGAATACACAAGCCCAGAATAGCCCTTCTGCTGTTCATGAATTTCAGTACTGTAGTTTGAGTTGTTTCTGCAAGATGTGAAGTTGTGTATTTCTGAGACATTAGTTAATGTTATTGTTTCTGAGATAGTAGGAACTGCAGATGCTGGAGAATCTCGTGTAGAGCGGGATGAACACAGCATACCAAGCAACATCAGAGGAGCAGGAAAGCTGACGTTTCAGGCTGAGACCCTTCTTCAGATTTTATCTTTCCTGCTGCTTGGTCTGCTGTGTTCATCCAGCTCTATACCTTGTTATCTCAGTTAATGCTGTTGTGTTATGTCTTGGTAACAAAATGGCAATGTTTTCAACCTTTAAATCTACAGCATACTGGGCTTTCAAATAATATGATAAAATTGGTATCATTTAGGTTACTGCCTTTGCTTTCATTCAGTTAGAGATTTGTACACAAGCTTCTCCCCAAATTGGAATAAGATAAATGTTCAGATGTTTCCGAGATAAGTGTGTACGTATACTGTTGTAATGTACTTAGACTAACTCTGGACTCTGCATTGAAGTCTCCATTTGACATTAATTCAGAGACAAGTGTGCTACGCAATGATGATTAAGTTCTCAGAAAGCTTCATCGGAGACAGTGCATCGTTAAGTTCTATTTATGGGTCATCAGTGAAAGTAGCATTATTGCTGATTGGAAGATTGAGTGGGCACAGAGATTTAATCATCTTAGGTCAATGTGTTGTTTCGTTATGTAGTGTGATTTCCCGCAAGCTCTTGGGAAAGATCCGAATTCATAGTGAGGTTAATGACCTCAAATATACTTTGTAGTACTACCGCAGAGATACTGCGGCTAAAAAAGATTAAAATTGGATAGATTTCACAGACTTTTTGGAGTGAATTGCTGTTATTTATTTTCTGTAGGGAATCTTCAGTCAGTTCCAATACAGCAAAGAAAAGGTATTGCCATCTGATGCCTTGCGTAGTGCTCTTGCCAAAACCTTTCAAGATGAACAGCGCTTCCAGATGGGGATCATGGATGATGCAGCAGAATGTTTTGTAAGTGAAATGGTTTCACATTTTTGATGAGTAATTAATATACTTCACAGCAAAAAGGAACTCTTTTCATTCTTGGAATGTTTGAACTTTCGCACCGAAGTCACTACTGTTAAAAGTAGTGAAAGAAGGTGAAAGAGAAGTCTCTAAATTATGCTTACAAATAGATGTTCCACCCCCCCCCCCCCCCCCCCCCCCAATATTTTGCTGGGTAGTGGGCCAGAAGTTATACTGCTCCTTGCCCCTTGTTAGTAAAACTGCGTACTGTTTTGGTTCATGGTAGTATGGCCAATTTTCTTCTTTTCAGGTGATGCTGCAATTGTATATCTCCCATGCTATGCTTGGCTTTAAGGAACGGGTCACCAACGAGTGAAATTTGTCAATAAAATATTGTGCAAGTTTGAAACCTGAACATTTCTTCACTTTCTTCTTTTTTTTATTCCCAAGTGAAACATAATTATATTACAGCAGTGTGTTTCATGGAAAATTTATCCATACCTACAACAACTGTTTTCTGTCGACAGATATTGCCAGACCTGCATTTCTCTAGTGTTTTGTCTTTTTGTTTCAAATTTCTAGCATCTACAGTTCTTTGTGATCATTGTATTGTTGCCATAGATTCTTGTATTGGTAGTGACTTCAATTGAAAAGATTTACAGTGTTTTGCTATCTTAATTTTAGCTAGCGATATTTCGCAAATTAACTTCAAGTTCAGTCAATGGTTGTTGTGTAACATTTCAAGTTGTTTGCTTTCTGCATTACTGACTGTCTCCCACTGTCTGCTTGGGGATGTTTCCTGATCTAAATTGCCTTCTATTGGGGCAGTTGAAGATGACAAATCAACATACATAATTTGGCCGACCAGCCAAGTGAGTTGGCTTACAGCTGAGTATTTGTGAAATTTCTTTCAAACCAACAGCATATTTTGTTGAAATAGTATCAGAGATAATGGGAACTGCAGATGCTGGAGATTCCAAGATGATAAAATGTGAGGCTGGATGAACACAGCAGGCCAAGCAGCATCTCAGGAGGGGAGGGAGGATGCTGCTTGGCCTGCTGTGTTCATCCAGCCTCACATTTTATCAGCATATTTTGTTGACTGTTTTTGTAGCCTTTAAATGAAACACTAAGATGTAGGGTTGTTTTAATCTCACATTCCCATTTCTGTATTAAATTGACATTTTGAGGATGAAAAGGTGCATGTTAACAAGAGTGAGCAAGAATGATTTTTTTATTGCAAATTGAGAGGTATGTCTCTCTTCCGATAATGAACTTGAACTTCAGCATGTATTTGTAGACATGGTGTATCTTTGTGTAGCTTCTGGGTTTTTGTCCGGCCATTAGTTTGTTTTTGACTGTCAGAGTTGATTGTTGAATCACCTCTAATGTGCTAATGTAAGCACTGAGGTACCATTACCAACAATGGTCTCTGCTATTGGTTTTTTTTAAACTGTATTGTTCATTATCTATTTAGTGATTCAGCTACATCTGGCTTCTCAATGGGCTCCATATGTCTTGTGGCTAACTTATTCAACACCATTGATTTATAGTGCATAATAAAGTATAAAACTGCAACTGCTGGTTTGCTTTGGTTTGAGACATGACTATTCTTAGTTAATATGTTGACATTTAACACTGAATGAATTGATTTCATTGACAGGAAAAACTAAATGCAATATGTAACTTCAAATTTTTCATAGGAAAATATCCTTATGCGAATACACTTCCACATTGCTGATGAAACAAAAGAGGACATTTGCACAGCAAAACATTGCGTTCCACACCAGAAATTTGCAATGACTTTATTTGAACAGGTAGGAAATGGTTCTCGTTGTCAGAATAAGAATACGTTTTTAAAAACCAATTAATATTATAATTTAGTTTTGTATTAATTACTCTTTCAACTCAACTTTAGCACAGACGTAGTTAAACTGAAATTTGAGATTACAGTACCCCTTCGCTGAATTTCCTTAAGCTTATTTTTCAAAATAAGCATTAATAAATAGGTCAGAATATTTCTAATGGTGTAAAGTTATTGCTATGTAAAATTAAATTAATAATTTTGTTGGTTTTTTGGAAGTAGCCTAAAAATACCACATTGCGATTGTGCAAAATACAGTAATCAGTTACATTTTAGGCAGGATTTAGATCTTTTGAGGACTACTGCAATATTAAGTATGCTATATGGTTGGCACTAAAAAATGAGTGAAATCAGAACAGTTTGATCGACTAATTTTGGAATGATGTTTTGAAATGAATGGAAAATATCTCTGCCTGTGCATGTCCTTTATGGCAGGAATTATTTCTGGAATCTGTCTGCACAGTGATGTACATGCTATCACGTTTGTCTCTGTGTCTTTGTACATGGTGATTATGTATTAAGTATAAAATTAAATTGGAAGCTGCCTCTTTTGATTAGTATTGGTATTAGTTGCATCCATGAAAAACTGACTAGATTTTAAAGACCAGTTAATAATATCCAATGTTCAGCAAGCTTGAGCAAAGTACTGTGGATGCTGGAGTCTGAAAAACAGAATGTGCAGGAGAAATTCCACATCTGTTGAAATAGAACAGTTAATGTTTTGAATCCCATATGACTCTTTAGAGTCAGAATGTTAACTCTGTCTCATACAGCAAGTATGTTCTGCTTTCATGTCTCGTAGTCATGTGTGAACACTGAACAAACAGCTTGGAAACATGGTAGTAATTTTGTCCTTTTTGATGGACTGTACAGAATAATTCTTTCTTGCAGTGTGTTTGTACCCGATGTGGCGCAACATCTGATCCTCTGCCTTTTATCCAGATGGTAAACTATATTTCTACAACTTCTTTGTGGTAAGTCCTTGCTTAAAAATAATTGTACTTAACTTGAGCTTCACACAGCAACTTCTGATGCAAGAAGATTCTAAAAGAACAGGAATAAAATGAATGGTGAAAAGGTTTCCTGAACAGAGTCTAGTCTGTTGACATACTAGCAAATCAGGCTGTATTCTTATACAGTGTTAAGTACTGAAACCACTCCAGTTGACTTCAAAAAGATTTGTACGTAGGATTGGGAACAATATGCTTTTAAATATTTTGTAGCCTGTTCTGCTTTATTGGAATAAGACTATCAGATAATCTGTAACACATGCTTCAAGGTGTATAGTCACTCGAGAGCGTGACAAGAAGTAAAATATTGATGTGTTCTAAATTTGGTGTAATCGCCCAAGGGAGGGAATGAAGAAAAGACAAAGGAATTGCTTAAAAAAAAAGTGTAGTCCATCTTCATTAAGTAGTACGACTGCTTCCTACAGAGGGAGAGAAATTCCTGATCTTGTTATGAGTAACTGATAAGCCAGGTGAGTTACTTCAAAGTGGGTGAGCAGCTCTTTGGCCACAGGTGAGGGCACAGAGAACTGGAGAATAGCTATTACTGTCCCGTTGTTTAAAGAAGGTAACAGGGATAATCCAGGAAATTACAAGCCTGTGAGCCTCTCATCAGTGATAGGGAAATTATTGGAAAAGATTCTCGGGGCTAAGACCTATAAGCATTTAGAATCAAATCAGTAAACAGCATGGTCTTGTGCAGGGAAGGTTGTGCCTCACTAACTTGATTGAGTTTTTTGTGGAGGTGATGAAGATGAATGAGTTAGAAACAGTTGATGTTGTTGTCATAGACTTCAGTAAACCCTTTGACAGGATCCCGCATGGCAGACAGATACAGAGGATGAAGGCAGATGGTATCGGGGTGAGCTGGCAACATAGATTCATAACTGGCTTAGTGATTGGAGACAGAGTCGCGATGGGAGGATGCTTTTTGAAATGGAGGGTTGTGACTAGTGGTGTTCCACAGGGATCAGTGCTGGGATCATCTCTGCTGTTCATAATCTAAATTGATGATTTGGCGGAAAACATAGTTGGTCCAATTAGTAAGTTTGCAGACAATACAGAGATTGGTGGAATTGAGGATTATCAAAGGATACAGCAGGATATAGCTCAGCTGAAGGCATGGGCAGAAAATTGGCAGATGGAATTTAATCTGGACAAATGTGAAGTGATGCGTTTCGGAAAGTCAAGCCCAGGTGTAAATTATACAGCGAATGACAGAGCCCTTAGGAGTATTCATGTGCAGAGAGATCTGGGTGTGCAGGTCCACAGAGACCACTGAAGGTGACATCACAAGTAGATAAGATTCAGATAGTTCTCTTGTTACATGATAATTGCGTTCTTGCGTGACCTTGTGCTGTAAAAAATTGGCATCAAAAATCACATATTAGGGAAATCACTATACCTGTACAGCAGAAAGTTTGCGTCATCCAAAAAGTGTCCACTGTTCATCAATCGCATTGTAGTCATTTGTTTTAATGAAACACGTGTCCTAGCAGAGCTACCTGTAGGAAAAAAAGCCTGTGGCGTGCTTGCCATCATCAAGTATCAGGATGGACAGGTTATGCTGCAGCTTAAAGGAACTTTAGTTAGGTCCCGCTTGGAATATTGCGTGTAGTTCTGGTCACAATGCTTTGGAGAGGACACGGTTTACCAGGATGTTGCCTGATATGGGGGATTTTAGCTATGAAGAAAAGTTGGATAGACTGGGTTTGTTTTTACTGGAACGCAAAGGTTGAGAGATGACCTCATAGAAGTTTCTAACATTGTGAATGACATGGATAGAGTGGAAAGTACGATGCTTCTTCCCAGGGTTGATGAGTCATCTATTAGGAGACGCAGGTTCAAGGTGCGAAGAGGGGGAAGTTTAAGAGAGAAGTTTGAGGCACGTTTTTTTTTCGTACAAAGGATGGTGAATGCCTGGAATGCAGAGGAGGTGGTCTAAGCAGACACAAAAACACAGCATTCAAAGTGCCTGGATGAATATATGAATTGGAGGAGAATAGAGCGATATGGATCCTGCAGGGGAAGGCAGTTTTAATAAGGAAGGGCAAAATGTGTTGACACATTCTTGGAGGGCCAAAGGGCCTGTTCCTGTGTTGTAATATTCTTTATTCTAGCTCAAGTTACTGTTATATGATACATTTAAACACCAGATGAGAAGACGAAGTGGTAATCCAGGTACAGGTGCATAAAATTGGAATAGGGAAAGTTTTATCAAGTTTAAGCCCTCTAAGTGAAGTGGAACAGAAAGTTAGCAAGATAGATTGTCGATCAGGAAAAGGAAATTGCAATAAATCTGATTAGATGGGCCTCTGCAATCAATTTGTTGAAGGAATGTGGGCATTTGTTGCTGAGCTGGCATTTGTTTTCCAACCCTCATTGCCTTAGAGAAGGGGATGATAAGATTCCCTCTTGAACTGCTGCTGTCCATTTCTTTAAGGAAAGATTCATCCAAAATCCTGTTGGGTAGTGATTTCCACGATTTGACCCAGTGACGTCTGAAGGAAAGCAATTACATTTCCAAGTCAAAATGATGGGTGTCTTGGAGTTGTAACACGCAAGAGCTGGTGTTCACATCTCTCTGCTGCCCTTTTTGGTGGTACAAAGTTCTGATGGAGTGAAACTGAATTTCCAGAAGAGAGATCATTTGTGACAAACTGAATTACATTATTTGAGGAAGTGACAGACTTTGAGACATTTAGGAAAGATTTTTGGGTGAAGAGTTTTGCCATGAGTAGCAATTTGGATTAAAATCTAGCTTGGCGTAGAAAACTGAAGATTCGGGTTAAGAACAGCATGAGTTTGGGATCCCTTCTGTTCACTGATTAAGTCAATAATCTAAATAAAAGGCTAAATAAAGAGCTACCCAAATTTGTGGTTCACAAGAGTGGACTTGATTTAATCATTTTGAGATCCAAATAAAGCTGCAAAATATGGAATATGCTAATAAATGTGAGAATAGTACATATTCATTTCAGACAATATACAATTGGAAGAGGAGAAAATTGGATAATGTGTAAGAGCAGAGGAATTTGTGGTTTTAGGGTGTAGAGAATTTTAAAACACCACTTCAGATGGATGAAGCCATTTTAAAGTGAGCTAAAGGTCAGAAATATTGAGTACCCAAGGCAAGATGTGTGACGAGAGCCATTTCTCTATGCAATTTGTACTATGTAAGCCAGCAATCTGAAAATAGTAATGTTCAGAGAACAGAAAGTTCCAAGGGACTGCTACGTTTCAACTTTACAAAGCATCCATTATGTTCAGTACCGCCTAAGGGTGAAGACAGGGTTTATTACAAGATTTTTCGTCAGTCACTCGACAATTCCAGGGTTACTGAATCAGAAGTTTAGATAAGTGGCTTGAAGCAATCAGAGGTGAAGGCTGTTGCTTTAGGCTGAACGCCAGTCAATTCTTTAGTAGCAGGGAGAACAGGCTCCGTCCCAAAAAGAAGCTGCTGATGTTGAATACAGTTAGAACTCCAGCCTGAGGAGTTACACTGAGGTGCAACTCAGTGTTAGGGTTAGGACTTGAACTCCTTTAAGCTGTGGGGAGGCTCAGAAGACATCGTGTCACATATGGAGATAGTAGGAACTGCCGTGCTGGAGTCTGAGATAACAGGGTGTGGAACTGGAGGAACACAGCAGGCCAGGCAGCATCAGAAGAGCAGGAAAGCTGACGTTTCGGGTCTGGACCCATCCTCAGAAATGGGGGAGGGGGCTCTGAAATAAACAGGGAGGCGGGGGTCTGTGATAGAAGGTCGATAGTGGAGCACATAGGTAGCGACAAGACGGCCAGGTCAAGGAGGCAGGGATGAAACTAGTAAAGGTAAGTGTAGGTAGGAAGTTGGGATGGGAGTTGGTCAGTGAGGACGGAGGGGCGGATGGGTGGGAGGGATGACGGACAGGTCAAGGCGGCGGGGTTGGGGAGGGCGCTGGTCTTGGGATGAGGTCGGGGGTGGGGAGATTTTGAAGCTTGCAAAGTCCACATTTGAGACCATTGGGCTGTAGGGTTCCAAAGTAGAATACGAAGTGCTGTTCCTCTAGTTTTCGGGTCACATCGTTGTGACACTGGAGGAGACGCAGGATGGACGTGTTGCCTCCTTGACCTGTCCGTCTTCCCTCCCTCCTCACTGACCAACTCCCATCCCAACTTCCTACCTACACCCACCTTTTACTAGTTTCATCCCCGCCTCGACCTGTCCGTCTTCTCTCCACCTATCTGCTCTACTACCCACCTTCTGTCACCATACGCCCCCTTCTCTATTTATTTCAGAGCCCCTTCCTCTCCCCCATTTTCTGAAGAAGAGTCCAGACCCGAAATGTCCGCTTTCCTGCTCTTCTGATGCTGCCTGGCCTGCTGTGTTCCTCCAGCTCCACACCTTGTTATCTCTATTGTATCAACATATGAAGTGCAATGCAGCTTAAGAGAGAGGATCTAGAAATTCTACAGTGTTTGCTTTGTGCAGCCTGGCAAGATTAGAGTTTGGAGGAATGCACAGACAGTACCAGTTTAATGAAGCTTACTGTCTGTGGATAAGCCGAAACTGTACCCATGAGTAAGTGAGGGCGAGCATTTTTCAGAATCTAGAGGAGCATGCTTGCAGTTTGGAGAATGAACTGCCAGAACATGAGCTATCTTTGAGGCAATTCACAATGGTGTGATTTTTGTGGGAGTTCTGAAGGGGACCCCTTGTAAACTTTACAGTGCAATTTGACAACCTACAGTGTCACTAACGCTTGGATATTGCTGAGAAATCTGTGGGATCTGTCTTAACTGCATAAACTATTTTTTACACTCTGGGTTATGAAGACCCAATTTGTCTGTTATCCATATTTGTTTTGGGTTAATTTGAGATGTTGGAAATGTGTGGGACATGTATTCTACCTTTGTTAGGCAAGTTTATTGTTGTTGTTTGTTCATAGTTTTGCAATCTTGTAGCTTTATTAAGTACCCTGGAGCTCTCATTTTATCAAGTTTTAAAAAAAATACTAGTCCCTACCTAGGTTTTAATGTGAATTTGGCAGTCTGGTCTGGAGTTATAACAATGTAATGAGACAGTGCTGTTTGTGAGTACTGTCTGCCTGATTGGATGCCACATCACATAAAGGATGTTGAAGCAATGGAGTGTGCACAGTCTAGGTTCACAAGGGCTCTGTGCTGTCTTGTATTCACACAAATATGAGCAAAGACCTGTGAAGTTGAGGCTCCTTTTTGATTGAACAGAGATTAGAGGATAATTCTATATGATTAATATTACAAAGGAACAGCGCAAAATAGACTTTTTTCAATGATTTGACAGGTCTAGAATTCAGGGGCATAGTATAAATTAAATAGAGATTTAGGACAGAACTGGATAACTGTTTCTTTACACAAGAATCATTAGCTACAGTTGAAGCCAAGCATGTTAACAGCAAAGGAAATGTAAACAAGTGGTTGAAGTGGCGTGGAAATAGGGCATGCACATAGACACTGAGATAGCAGAACCCCTTCTAGCATAAATAGTTCTGTGACATCGACATTAGTTTGCAGCTCACAAGCTGGACAACAATGAAATAATACAGCATACAAGCTGGCCATTTCGGACAAAATTGCTTTATTGTAGCATTTGCTGCATACTTTATTATTCTTCAATAATGATGGTTAGGTCACCCAAAGCTGTAACTGTAGTTCTTTATGAAATGTATAAAGGCATTTTTAACATTTAATTTCTTTTTGGATAAAAACAATTTTTTTTGTAATATCCATTAGGAGTGATAGAGAAAAGAATGATTAGGGATTATCTGTTAAAATCAAGAGTCTTTATGAGAAATGCAAAGATGGCCTGCAGTTTGAATCATCATATAATGTTTACATTGGGCGCATTGTGCAAGTATGGAGGGAAAAGAAGTGTTAATGTTTTCTAACAGATTTTATGACCTGTGAAAGATGCCTTGGGATGAGATGGCAGTCTATCTCAATTATGATTAAAATGGGTTGTGCATAATTATTTTACATATCACGTTTAGGCACTTAATTAAATTTGAATAACATGGAAAAGTCTCATACATGACAAGGCAGCAATCTTTTCAATTTAGGGGAAATACTGATTAACTTGTCAGTCCCTCTACTGTGGGTGCCCTGTAGAGTTAGGCTTTGTTGTTTTTCATGGGAACAAATTCCTCTCTGTTTTGTCCCTTTTGTGTAGTAATCAAGCAATACGTATGATGGAAAGACGTGAGAAACCAACGCCTGACATGTTTGGGGAGCTTCTGCAGAATGCAAGCACAATGGGCGATCTTAGGAACTGTCCAGTATGTGTCTCTTCACTCCTTTTTCTCTGTATCTAAGGTCATTTAAATGCAAGGGAATCAATTCACTTTAATGTAGTTACTTCATACCTTAAGGGATGAATGCAAAGTAATTCTCTAATACATCGATATTTGTCATGTAATGAGTATAGTTTGAACAGCACCATGAAAACATTCTGATCACTGCGCAGGTTCATGTTTGCTTATATACAACTGTTTGAAAATCGCCTCTTGATATTTGGCTGTTCAGTCCCTACCCACTGGTTGGGGAAGATCTGCACAAGGCAGTGATCAGAATACTGCATTCCTGGCCTAGGAATATCCACGCAGCAATTCTTCAATATCTACCACTTGCTAGCAGATTAGCTGGCAATATTTTATTTTGTTTCAGAGTTTGCTTACAAATTCTGAGCGAAAGATGCAAGAAACACTGGTTTTAAGTTATCGGGGGAAATAAAAGGACAAAGCTGAACTGGAAAAAAAAATTAAAATGTCCTGGATATTCGTATGTTGTATGTGTGCGGCTTAAACATTTTCAAGAGTGTCTTGGACTTGATTATATGTTTCTTTCTTCCACTGCAGTAATTTTACATCTGTAAATATACCACTTTGAAACCTATTCAAGAGCCCATTTAATGTTGTTGAAATTTTTCTATGCTAAAAATGTTTCATGGTAATTTTTATGCTTTTGGAAGAAGGCTTATGAACTTAATGGAGACTCGATGACTGCAGTCCATTGCTAAATGCGAAAGGTTCAATAGCTATGAACTATTTTCTATTTCCGGACTGAAAAAGTGACTTATTCTTAATTTTATTAAGATCATTTGAAGTGGTTTTGTAATTTTAAGTCCAAATGCATGGCCTGTGTTTATATCACTTGTTTCACCCATCTGTATTGCTCTGTTTGTCTTTGGATAAATTACCTAATTTAAATCAACTGCTCTTTATTTAAAACAAAAGTATATTCGCTTTGCTCTGGAAATGGAATGTCATCCTTCCATAATAACTTTGTAAGCCATATTTTAAAAGGTACTTGTAAGTGTTCATTCAAATTTTATGCACTCTGATTTCCTCCTTTCTCCTTTCTGTTATCCCTGTCTTCTCCAGTCTAATACCTCCCTGAAACATTTAAATGTTCAGATACATGCAAGATGTATTTGATGTGACTTGCATTTGTAAGCAGTTGTTTTGCCTTCACCTGGCTGTTGTAAAGTACATTAAAACCTGCATAAAGGGTCTGCTTCCATGCAACGTCAAATGTAGGGACACGATTGGTCTCGGTCTCAGGCAGGTTGATTTTGAGTTTCGGTACTGTTTTTGGTAGAGCTGCTGTCTCCCCAGCAACAAGACTGCTGAAGCAATAAAGCTTAAGAACAGGGTAATTTCATTGAAATGGCTGAAGATTTCCCTAATTGTCGTAAACGTTATTTGTTTATTCATCAGCTTTTTTTCATTATTCATTACTGAGCTTATGGCATAGTTAGTGTTTTGCTGGTGTTTCCTGAAATTTCCTTTGCTTGATTTGGTTTTAGTTTGATAAAACTTGACGCGCTGATTGGTACATTCTACCCTGTACATTCTACCTGTTAATCCTGACTGTGTACGAAAAACAATTCATTTTATAGGGGTTGGTTAAAGATGGGAAAAGCAACCAGTCTAATGAATGGGTGTACAGCAGCTTTTAGAATATTTTCAGGTTAAACCACTGAAATTGTGTAGCTGTTTCAACACCTGTATTAGTTTGAGATGATAATATTGACCAGATCTCTGAGTATTAAGTTAGTTAAATGTTATAGAAAATAGGTGCAGGAGTAGGCCATTCAGCCTTTGAGCTTGCAATCTTCAATATGGCCGAGGTTGATCATGCAATTTCAGTATTCCACTCCTGCTTTCTGTCCATATTTCTTGATCCCTTTAGCCACAAGGGCCACATCCAGCTCCCTCTTCAATGAATATATCCAATGAACTGGCCTGAACAGCTTTGTGTGGTAGAGAATTCCATAGGTTCACAACTCTGTGAATGAAAACATTCTTCCTCATCTCAGCCCTGAATGACTTATTCTATATTCTTGGACTGTGACCCCTCACCCTGGACTTCCCCAATACTGGACCGTTCTTCCCGCATCTAGCCTGTCCAGTCCCATCAGGATTTTCTATGTTTCTTTTGAGCTTCCACCTCCACCCCCCCCCCCCCCCCCCCCGATCTTATTCTTCAAACTTCCAGTGAGTACAAGCCAAGTCTTGCCTTTAGAATCCCTACACTGTGGAACCAGGCCTTTCAGCCCAACAAGTCCAACCGACCCTTGGAGAATCTCACCCGGACCCATCCCCCTGTAGCCCACCTAATCTAGACATCCCTGAACACTACGGGCAATTTAGAATGGCCAATCCACCTAACCTGTATATCTTTGGACTGTAGGAGTAAACCAGGGCACCCAGAGGAAACTCACGCAGACATGGGAAGAATGTGCAAACTCCACACAGACAGTCGCTGTGCTAACCGCTGAGCCATTGTGCCGTCCCTAATGTCTTAATGTCAATCCTACCACCCTGGCAGTCAGTCTGATAAATCTTTGCTGGAATCCCTCAATAGCAAGAATGACCTTACTTAGACTGGGAGACAAAACTGCACACAATATTCAAGGTGTGGCCTCTCCAAAGCCTAGTAAATTGCAGCATGACCTTCCTAATGATATATTCAATTCTCTCACTGTGAAGGCCAGTGTGCCAGGAGCTTTCCTCACTGCCTACTACACCTGCATGCCAAACTCAAGACTGTTCCACCATGACCCTCTGGTCTCGTTGCACCTCAAATTTCCTAAACTGCCACCATTCTGATAATCTGCCTTCCTATTTTTGCCACCAAAGTAGATAACCTCACATTTATCTGCTTACTGCATTTGCCAAATATTTGCCTACTCAGCCGGCCTGTCCAAGTCACCCTGCAGTCTGTTGGCATCCCTCTCACAGCACACACTGCCACCCAGCTTAGTTTCATCTGAAAATTTGGAGATAGTCAACTCAATTCTTTTGTCCAAATTATTAATGTATATTGTGAACGGTTCGGGTTCTTGCACTGAATCTTGCAGTATCCCACTTGTCACTGCCTGCCACTCTGAAAAGAATCTGTTTATTTCAACTCTCTCTGATTCCTGTCTGCCAACCAGTTCTCTATCCACGTTAGTACACTTCCTCTAATACTATGAGCTTTAATTTTGTTTACTAGTCTTTTGTGTGGGACCTTGCCAAGAGCCTTTTGAAAGCCCAGATATACAACATCCACTGATTCACCGTTGTCCGCTCTACTGGTCGCAAGTCCAAAAATTCCAGAAGATTTATTAAGCACAATTTTCCTTTTGTGAATCCATGCCAACTTGAACTGATCCTGTCACCACTTTTTCCTAATGCTCAGTTACTACATTTTTAATAATTGATTCTAATATTTTTGCCACGACTGATGTCAGGCTAACCAGCCTATAATTCCTTGTCTTCACTCCCTTTTTAAAATGTGGGGTTACATTAGCTACCCTCTAGTCCATTGGAACTCTGCCAGCATCTATAGAATGCTGGAAAACGATCACCAATGCATCCGCTGTTTCTAGGGCCCCTTGCTTAAGTAATCTGGGATGCAGAGCATCAGGCCCTGATTATCAGGTTTTAATCCCATCAATTTCCCCAATATCATTTCCTAAGTAAGGATTTCCTTCAGTTCTTCCTTCCTGCTTGACCCTCTGTCCTGCAGCATTTCCAGAAGGTTATTCATGCCCTCCTTAGTGAAGTCGGATCCAAAGTATTTGTTCAACTACTAGAACATGTTCCAAAAGTACGTATGTCAAATTGTACATAATGTGTATGGAAGCCCAGAAGATGAACTTTGAAGTTTGTTTAGTGGGTATTGCACTGGTGCTGAGCACGCAACTGCTACTGACTTGTAATCGACCATTGGCAAAAGTTAATTAGAAAATGGAAAGACTCCCTTTAAAATATGTGACAACTGTGTCTGAGCATGCTTGTGTATATCACAATGAGTAATGATCTTTTATTGATCTCAGTAACCAACTCAGCAGAGCAATGCAGTAAAGTTATTAATTGTTTTATAATGAAAATTGCAAACCATTGTTCATCTTTTTGAAATAGATTTATCATACAAATGAAATATGATGGCATAATTGGGTGTTTTGGACTTTATAATATAAGGCTTGGATTATCACCAAACAAAGGTTCTGAGACTGCCCAGGGCATATTGTAATGACTTTTTTTGACCTTCTGTCACTATCACTAAACTAGGACAGTGTGAGGTGGAAATAGCAAAGCATATATACAAATAAATTATAGTATACAGTCTGCCATTTTCAGTGTTTAGTCAGGAAAAATTATTTTGCATCTTTGTAATTAGAAGCATTTTCAATTATTTCATTGTTTGGGAAAAGTGGCAGAATATTCTATTTTAATCACACACAAAGCTTCCGTAACTTTTTCACCAATGCAAGCTGCAGACTTTAAAAAAAAATTAAAATTTGTAATCGGACTGATCATCTGCAGAGGCTGAACAATGAAGACTTCACCAGTAGTGGGAGTCCTGAATGGGGATTAAGTGTATTGGCTGGTTGACCTATTTCCGCCTCTCTTTCACTGGGTATTAAATCTGATTACAATGCTTACTTGACTTAACCAAGGCTAAAAGTTGAACCTGGGCCTTTCCTGATGTTTATGTTAACAGTCTGTTGGGAAGCTTCAGCATTTCCACTTCCCCTTCAGTGACCCAGTAAAGGGAAGACAATTTATTTATAATGAATACTAAGTTGTTTGGATAGGATGTCATTGTAGTAATTTTTAGTTAAATTTGAAGTAGTAGCTTCAGATGGTTGTGTCCATGATAGCCATCTGATACCTATCTACTCAAATCTCATTTTCCAGCCCTTGTTTACTAGTGGTGTTTCAAGTGTTAATCTAAACACTTCCAAAAGGTTGAGGGTTCTTGTCTCGACTACACTTTCAGGCAGCGAGTGCCCACCCTCAGTGAAACATACTTTCCTCAAAACCCCTCTAAATCTCCTGCCCTTAGCTTAAATCTGTGGCCTTGACTATTGACTCTTCCAGTAAAATGAAAAATTTCTTCTGATCTGTCCTATCTATGCCCCTCAATTTGATACATTCTGATCCTCTCTTGGTCTTCTCTTGCTGCAGGGAAAACAGCTGTACTCTATCTAGTTGGTCTTCATGCTGCAACACATGCGAGTTCCCCTCCAAGTCACTTATCCTGACCTGGCAATATAGAAATATTTTTAAAAATGCAAGGGTAGAAGAGAGGAGGAATAGCCTTTTGACCCCTCGAGCCTGTTCTGCCATTTGTTATGATCATAGCTGATCATTGAATTTGTGCCCTAACCCTGACATCTCCCAATATCCCTTGATCCCTTTAGCGACAAGAGTTATATCAACCTCACTCTTGAAAACCCACAATATTTTAGCCTCAGCCACTTTGGTGAATTCCACAGGCTCACTGCTGTATGGGTGAGAAATTTCTCCTCATCGCAGTCTTAAAAGGTTTACGCCTAATACTTAAACTATGACCCCTGGTTCTGGACTCCCCACAGTCGGGAACATATTATGGCAGCTGGTGAAACTTGAATTCAGTAAAAATATGGTGTTAAAATCTTGTCTAATGGTGCCCATATAACCATTGATTGTCATAAAAACCCAATGGTTCGATAATGTCTTTTAGGGAAAGAAATCTGTTCTTACCTAGTTTGGTGGCCTCATGACTCTGGACCCATAGCACTGCGGTTGACTGTCTGAAAAGGCCGAGCAAGCCACTGAATTCAAGGGCAGTTATGGCTGGGCAATAAATGTTGACTTAGCTACTTAAACCTACAACCCACGGAAGAATTAAGCCAAAATTCTGCATTAATATTGGAAAGCTTGAAATCCCTTACCACTGCTATTGTTATTTTTAAACGTCAATGCAATTTGCCTACATATCTCCGTCTGTGTCTTTGACTGTCTTGGACTCCTGTAATACTCTCCCGACAATGTGATCTTCCCATTTTTTTGTTTACAAGCTCTACCTAAATGACCTCATTTCAGCAACCTTCTAAGATATTAGGGGAACAAACAACAAAGTGCTGCTGATGGTGGCAATCCGAAACAAAATCAGAACTTGCTAGAAAACTTGGCAGGTTAGGTAGCATAGATGGAGAGAAAGCAGAGTTAATGACCTGCTCAGCTGTTACAGCAGCTTTTGTTTTATTTAATGTTTTGGGTCTTCAAAGTGTTTAGGTGTTGTAAGCAGTAAAGTGAGGCTGACTGGATTGCTGTACAGAGAGCTGTATGAACACTGGACTGAATAACAGTCCCCTGTCCATTATCTCTCAAGACCTAATTTTGAGCTTTCAACACATATGCTGCACAAAGTAGGCACTGTTCTCGTTTACCTTTCTTTTAAAGGTACCATGTAGGGAACTGCGTATATCTTTTTTTTCAAAAAACAACTTTTGATTTCCTTTACAGAGCAACTGTGGTGAGAAGATCAGAATCCGCAAAGTGTTAATGAACTCGCCGGAGATAATCACTATTGGTCTGGTCTGGGATTCTGATCATTCTGATCTTGCTGAAGATGTTATCCATAGTCTTGGAACGTGCCTCAAGTTGGGAGATGTAAGATGGCTATAGCTATTTATAATTGCACAATAAGGAAGAAAAATTGTAAATTCATCATCTTGCATCCTTTTTCTTTACAAAATATTTACAACATGAAACCTAAAAGCAGATCAAGTTGAGAATCAGGTTTAACTGAGGTAAAGAAATGGCAGTGGAGAAATTAGTTGAATTTAGGTGGACAATTTTCCAAAGGACCTAGATTCAGGAATTGACTCTTTTTGGAGTGGAAGATTGTAAATGCAGCTGTTGCTTTCACGATAAGCAGGAGGAATAAACTAGGAAACAGAAGGTCTGTCTGTTTGACATCAGATGTCGGTAAAATTCTGGAAATGTGGGAGCTGGAGTGACTGAACACTTGGATAAGTATTAACTGATCCAAGAGAATCACTATGAATTTACGATAATATGGAATAATGTGAACTAAGCTTTCTGAATTTTTGAGACCAGTAACAAGGTGAATAGGTAGTGTATTTAGACATTGTCTGTGTGGACTTTGGTGTAGTTTTTTGTTGGTGCAGACTCAATAGACCGAAGGATCTGGAAGACATAGATATGACTCCCTGCAAGAAATTAATGGGCAAAAATGAAAGTGCGCTGAATTGGTGATAATTCAGTTACATTGGCTGATACTGTGCTTGTGAGGTAAGTGCCGTAGATTTTAGAAATGAATGAATGTTCTCTGCTTGGTGAGCTGTGACAGGTGGTGGTTGTGAAGAACCTGTAGTAGGCTCTCAGCATTACACAATCTGTTGTGATGACTTGGTTGGAGTAACAGAAATGTATATATTAATGGGAGCATGAAATTACAAAGGGACAGAGACTAAGTGTGCAAAGCTGAATCAGATGTTCAGTGTGGACAAATGTTAAGCAATCGACGATGGCCTAGAGAAAAACGAATTGGAATGGTAGTATAGTGCTGAAGCCAGGAACATTGGAAAAGCAGAGACAATTGCTACAGCAATAACTATATGCTATAAATAAGCAACATAGATGAAGACCAGTTGCCCAAATTTGATACGTATTTCCCTGACTTTAGAAGTTTTAGGCTGATCTCATTGAAATTATTAAAATGGTGAAAAAGCTTGATCATGATTGGCTAGCTAGAGAGAAGGTAATTCTAATATAGGAAAATCCAAAACAAGGGCACAATCTTAATATTAGAGCCAGGCGGTTTAGAAGTAAAATCAGGAAGCATTTCTAAGCAACAGGAATTGAATATCAGGATCTTTGCCTTAAAAGCCTGTGAATAAGAGTCAATTTGAAATTCTAAAGATTGAGATCCGTCAACATTTTTTAATGTATAATTTGTTCTGGGGATGTGTTGCTTGTTAGGCCCATATTGAGGAAGGACGTTCTGGCTATTGAGGGAGTGCAGCGGAGGTTCCACGAGGTCAATTCCCAGAAGGGCGGGACTATCATATGTTGAAAGATTGGAGCGACTGGGCTTGTATACTCTTGAGTTTAGACGGATGAGAGGGGATCTGATTGAGACGTATAAGATTATTAAGGGATTGGACACTCTGGAGGCAGGAAGCAGGTTTCCGTTGATGGGGGAGTCCAGAACAAGAGGACACAGTTTAAAACTAAGGGGTAGGCCATTTAGAACAGTTGAGGAGAAACTTCTTCACCCAGAGAGTGGTGGATATATGGAATACTCTGCCCCAGAAGGCAGTGGAGGCCAAGTCTCTGGATACTTTCAAGAAAGAGATGGATAGAGCGCTTAAAGATAGTGGAATCAAGGGTTATGATAAGGCAGGAACAGGATACTGATTGTGGATGATCAGTCATGATCATAATGGTGCTGCTGGCTCGAAGGGCCAAATGGCCTACTCCTGCACCTATTGTCTATTGTTTGTTTGTTAGATCATGGTGTCAAATTACGTGGATTAGTGATAGTTCAACTATATTTATCTATCATTTAATAGAATTTTAGACTGGCTTGATTGACTGAATAGCCAGTTTTGTTCCTATGCATTTGACAATCAGTTACACCAGTAAATCTTTGTACATTTTTCATTTATTTAAACATTAATTTTGACATTTAACGTGGTTTTAAATGTCTATTAGCAATTTGTAGTCATTTAAATTATGTTGTTTTAGTCTGTTGTTCACATGATCCAATGTAGCAGTCGTTGTCCTATTGCAGTCATTAAATTTGAGTTAGTACTGTTTCTTTTCCCTCTCATCATTTCAAATGCAAGTCAGTTAGTTTATATTAAAGCTTTATAACCTGCTTTGTGAAGAACTATTCATTGATAAATGTAATACCGTATTAAGATAATAAAATGTGAGGCTGGATGAACACAGCAGGCCCAGCAGCATCCCAGGAGCACAAAAGCTGACGTTTCAGGCCTAGACCCTTCATCAGAGAATGATGGGTCTCTGGTGAAGGGTCTAGGCCCGAAACGTCAGCTTTTGTGCTCCTGGGATGCTGCTGGGCCTGCTGTGTTCATCCAGCCTCACATTTTATTATCTTGGATTCTCCAGCATCTGCAGTTCCCATTATCAGTAATACCTTATTACTCTGGTTAAAGTGCAGAATTATTTTGGAGCCATTTGGCCCATCAGGCCTTCAAGCAAGCATCATCAACCAAGTGCCCCATCTCCTGCTATTTTTCCCTTACCTTAGCACACTATTCGTTACCTCCTTGAATGCCTCAGTTGAACCTGGTTCCACCAAATTTCCATACTCAGCTCCGCGATGCATGAAAATGTTATCTATCTTTTTTTCCGACATTTAAATCTCTCATTCTTGTTCCTTTTCCAGGCAGGAACTTCTCCCTAACTACTGTATCTAGCCTGCTTATGATTTTGTAAGCCTCTATCAAATCATCTACTTTCCTTCTGTCCAAGGAGAACAGTCCTGACTGCTTACCCTCATAACTGAAATTTCTCATTCCTCGAACCATTCTCATAAGCCCCTTTTGCAGTCTTTCCAATGCATTCACATCTTTCCTATAATATGATGTCCACAACTTTGCACAGTACTCTAACTGAGGTCTAACAAGTGTCCTGTACAAGTTGAACATCAAATCCTTGGTTTGTTCTCTGCCTCTATTAATAATGTTGAGGACACTTTTTAATTGCCATCTCCATCTGTTTTGCACCTTCAATGATCTGATAGAATTAGGAATTAATGTAGATATGAAGCTGAGGTGTGTTTGTGGTTTTAGAACATTTTTATTTTGATACATGCTCATTGTGTCTATAGTGGAAATTAGCACCAAAGTAATTGACTAGCAATCTACTTGATATTTTGAACATTTCTTATGGATGTTAAGGCCAGTTTTGGCTGCAGGCTAATTCACTTGAAGGTGTTAATTACTGGGAAAACATGATTGAACTAATTTACTGCTTCACCATTCGGTAACAGTCTGAATTTTATTTGCACTTAGGTGTAGATTTCATGAAAGAAAAGCTAGTTTCCGTCTTCATGCCATTTTTCAGTTCTGTTGTTAGAAGATGAGATTAACTGTTTGCTTGTTGCCTTAGCAACACAAGCTGATGGCTGTTTTTTAGTGCAATTGTACTGAATGGAAACATTTTAAGACAATGAATGTAGATCAGAAATTTAGAAGCAGGTCTGGGAATATCTGTTGATTGCACTGCACTTTTCTCTAAATAGTCACTGTCAGGTCTGGAATGCAGAAATAAAATCAATGAAGAACTGATTAAATAACTCAGCAGTTGCAGCATTTGTTATGGCAACTGTCCCTTTTTATTAAGTTGGCTTGCCAATTTGAATCTGTCTTCCACATTCCATGGTTGATTGTCATGCATTATTTCAATACTGTGGAAAAAGTGGGGGAAAAAAAAAACTTTGAACTTAAAGATGAAACACATTGTTTCTGGGTCCATATTCGGATTACAAATGGAAATCACCTTTCACCAGTTCCACAGTTGAATTGTAAATGTAGACTCGGTCCACTGCCTAGAACCTATATTGATGGTATTAAGGTTTTACTGTGGCTGACAAAGAGCCAGTATTCAGTCAATGCCAATTAAACCAAAATATTGAGAAACATAACGAGTATTAACAGGAGGTTAATTTTTTATTTTAAACTAGGTTTGCTGCCCTCTTGGTTTTGAGACCATCACAGTTCGTTCTCGGTTGATCTTTTTCTAAAGCAGAGAGTATACCAAGGAGTGCAGAAATCTAATATTTGATACGGAGCTTGTTTATATTCTTTGCAGATCTTTTATTTCCGCCTGTTTATGTGCATACTCTTGTGTTTTAATTCCCTTGTTAATGAACAGTGACCAGTAAACCCCCTTGGTTAATTTGTGAAATGTTTAGGAGCCTTGTTGCCTGCAACATAGTATTGTTTGCAACAAGGTCTCACAGTAGGCAAAAACAGCATCCCATGTTCTTAAATTGAAACAATGACTAACGTATAAATGAAACAGCCTAATTGCTTGATTTCAGGTAATTCAGTCAATGCTTCATCTTGTTCATTGGCTGATGAACTAAGACTTCTCATTTTGCTTTCTGGAAAGCTAAATAACTAGAGCAACTATTGATGTAGATAATCTCTCACCGTTATAAACAAGGCTGATTTAGATATAGCCTGACAATTTAATTTAATTTTTATTGGATATCCTTTGTATTTTGCAGCTTTTCTATCGTGTGACAGATGATAAAGCTAAACACACAGAGCTCTATTTGGTGGGGATGGTGTGTTACTACGGTAAACACTATTCTACCTTCTTTTTCCAAACAAAAATTCGCAAGTGGATGTATTTTGATGATGCCCATGTGAAAGAGGTATGAGTTCTTTACCTAAAATGCTGTATTATTTTCTTTGATGTACTTTGTTCAAGAGACATGATATTCTTGGCCTCTAAGTGGCTGAATCATGGCACATTAATAAAATACAGTTGTGTCTTCAGCTGTTTTATGCTTTGCTGATACTTTTACTACTTATGAGGGGTAGGTCATGCCTTACAAACCTTATCGAGTTTTTTGAGGACGTGACTAGAAAGGTTGATGAGGGTCGAGCTGTGGATGTGGTGTATATGGACTTCAGTAAGGCATTTGATAAGGTTCCCCATGGTAGGCTCATTCAGAAGGTCAGGAGGAATGGGATACAGGGGAACTTAGCTGCTTGGATACAGAATTGGCTGGCCAACAGAAGACAGCGAGTGGTAGTAGAAGGAAAATATTCTGCCTGGAAGTCAGTGGTGAGTGGAGTTCCACAGGGCTCTGTCCTTGGGCCTCTACTGTTTGTAATTTTTATTAATGACTTGGATGAGGGGATTGAAGGATGGGTCAGCAAGTTTGCAGACGACACAAAGGTCGGAGGTGTCGTTGACAGTGTAGAGGGCTGTTGTAGGCTGCAGCGGGACATTGCCAGGATGCAGAGATGGGCTGAGAGGTGGCAGATGGAGTTCAACCTGGATAAATGCGAGGTGATGCATTTTGGAAGGTCGAATTTGAAAGCTGAGTACAGGATTAAGGATAGGATTCTTGGCAGCGTGGAGGAACAGAGGGATCTTGGTGTGCAGATACATAGATCCCTTAAAATGGCCACCCAAGTGGACAGGGTTGTTAAGAAAGCATATGGTGTTTTGGCTTTCATTAACAGGGGGATTGAGTTTAAGAGTCGTGAGATCTTGTTGCAGCTCTATAAAACTTTGGTTAGACCACACTTGGAATACTGCGTCCAGTTCTGGGCGCCTTATTGTAGGAAAGATGTGGATGCTTTGGAGAGGGTTCAGAGGAGGTTTACCAGGATGCTGCCTGGACTGGAGGGCTTATCTTATGAAGAGAGGTTGACTGAGCTCGGTCTCTTTTCATTGGAGAAAAGGAGGAGGAGAGGGGACCTAATTGAGGTATACAAGATAATGAGAGGCATAGATAGAGTTGATAGCCAGAGACTGTTTCCCAGGGCAGAAATGGCTAGCACAAGGGGTCATAGTTTTAAGCTGGTTGGTGGAAAGTATAGAGGGGATGTCAGAGGCAGGTTCTTTACGCAGAGAGTTGAGAGAGCATGGAATGCGTTGCCAGCAGCAGTTGTGGAAGCAAGGTCATTGGGGTCATTTAAGAGACTGCTGGACATGTATATGGTCACAGAAATTTGAGGGAGCATACATGAGGATCAATGGTCGGCACAACATTGTGGGCTGAAGGGCCTGTTCTGTGCTGTACTGTTCTATGTTCTATGTACGTGATTTAGAATGGTATTTGAACTGTAAATTCCGACAGTCATACGTGAAAGAACGTGAGCCATTCCCCACCCCCCTCCCCGCCAAACACATAAAGGCACATGGAATGGTCAGAACATTTTCCCCCTCAGTAATTTCAGCTGAATTCAGCAGTGTTTAATTGAGAACCACATCACCAGAAGGAGTTACTGTTTGTAATCAATATTGACTAAATATATCTGTGACAATGCAGTCTTTTTCTTAGGGTAAATTTAGTGATCTTTGAAGTTTCCACTTTACCTTGATACGCAATTCTTAGTTGAGATTGCCAATGAAAAATGTTGCTCCTGCGCGATTGTTGTAAGCGGTTTTAGATCCAGTTCTCCTACCCTGCAAACAGTCGAAAATAAGTTAACACGTAACAAGACTAAATACAATTTAAGTTTTATGAAGGCCATATTTTTAGACATATTTGGATCATGAATGCCAGTTTCACAAAACTTGAAACAGTTTGTGCGGATAAGGCAGTACAGTAACAACTCCAGTGTTGCAATTTTTCGTACTTTCAATTTAGATTGGACCGAAGTGGAAGGACGTAGTGACCAGATGCATTAAGAGCCACTATCAACCGTTACTATTACTATATGCAGATCCAAGAGGCACTCCTGTATCTGTGCAGGATCTGTCCCTAGCAGATTCTCATCAATACAGGACCTGTTACGACAGTGAAGATTCAGGTAATTATAATGTATAATGTTAAAGATATTAAAAAGGTTTACAGGAATAGTTTCTGGGATGAGTGACTTCAGTTACTTGAATAATTTGGCAAAGTTGGGCTGTTCTCCGTGGAGAAGAGAACATTGATCAGAATTTTGGTGGAGGTTTACAAAATCATGAGGCATCTGGGCAGATTATGAACTGTGGGGACGATAGTGTAAAATTTCAAAAGGGCATAGTTTGGAAGAATGGGCAGACAATAATTAAATGAAATTAAATACAGAAAAGAAGTGATTCATTTTGGTAGGAAGAACACAGAGATAATATAAAATAAAGACTACAACTCTAAAGGGGGTGTTGGAGCAGTGTTGAAGGTGGCAGGAAAGGTTAAAAGAGCAGTTAAAAAATGCACAGCATCCAAGGCTTTAACAGAGACATCGAGTCCAAAAGCCGAGAAGTTACAGTTATCTCAACCGAAGTAGTGTGTGCAATTCTGGAAAGAAAGCATTCGGGGAAGTGCAGAAAAGTTGAATGAGAATGATTCCAGCATGAGGAACTTCAATCATGTGAGTGGATTAGAGACATTAGGACAGGTTAAATCAGTGCTAAGTGATTGGCAAAAGATCCGGCAATGACATGAGAAACCTTTTTCTGTCTAACGGATGTTTAGAACCAGAATGCAGTCTAGTACAAATAAAATCTAGTACATTCTTCGCTTTCAAAAGACAACTTTAGGGGGTAACTAAAGGGGGAAAAGTTTTGGGGTTTTGTGTAAAGGCAGGACATTGGGACTTGCTCAACTGCTGTTGGAGCTAGCAAAAACTAAATAGGCAAAATAACTTGCTCCTATACTGTCACATTCTACAATTGTATGATTATTCGTGAGTGAATAAAGTCTCTGGTTGAATTTGACTCATCATGGATGTTTGCAGGAATAGGAATGTCAGAGTGCTGTAATTCCAAATTCTTTTACAAACCACACATCCTCCCAGTTTGGGAATCGACTACTGTTCCTTCGTAGTCATGGGTTCAAACTCCTGAGCTTTCCTGTCTAACAGCACCAAATGGACTGCAGCAGTTCATGAAGGTGACCCTCCACCAGTGACTCAAAGGAAAAGAGGGTTGGGGAAAATATGCTTGCCTTATGATCACTGACTGTATTGCATGAATTAATTCTTAAAAATTGAAGTATAAATGTTGCTTTTATGTTGTGAGCTTGGTTTACATGCCTTGTGAAAACAATCAGGTTTTTTCAAATGTTCACCAACTGTCCACAGAATTTTTTTTTGGTTTTGGGAATATTTGACATCACTTGTGAGAATGTGAGCAGTACCTTCCTTTTGTTTTAAAAAAAAATTGCGAAATTTCCTCAGGCTTTTTTTTGAAGGTGGTTCAGAATGTCATCAATGGGATCATGGGAGCAAATTATCTGCTTGTTTGTTGTCATAAAATAAAAAGAGTTAGGCAATGCCCACAAAAAAAACTTTGACATCATGCTAAAAATGCACCATTGTTAGATGCACCGCCATTGTTCCTGAGATGCATCATTTTGATCCCAATCTGTACTGTTATTAGGTTTCAGCTTGCCGTTGAGTTATCCTCCACACTGTTGGTTGGGATGTGATCCACAAGCTAGGCACAAGAGTTGTTCACAGGAGAATGTTGGATATTGACAGAATCGGGCCTGATCACAGCACTGACTGATAAGACTACAATAAGAATGAGAGACTGTCTGAGAAGTAATATATCCCAGGGCAACAGGTGCCAATGGAATTGGACTCAAGTAAAAATTGTACTTCTGACACTAGTGAGGGAGGAGAAGTTGTTAACTGCATGTTACACTTGTGCTCATTTGTTACCCTACATTTGTCATGTCCAATCTCTGTCCAGACCAATAAATTCACAATGGAAGATTACAAACCTTTCATTACTGTTCTTTGTTGACTTTTTGTTATTATTTTAGGATCTTGAGATTGAGACTTGCTTAATTATGATTTGTGACTTTCCAAATGATATAAACTGAAGTTTGGGTGAAATCTGTATGAAGTGTTTATTCGCTAAGCACAATGTTTGGGTTCTCTTTCCTTTAAATTGATTTCTGCGCACTTACCTTTAATAGTTACAGTTTTTTGAAGCCTTCCCTTAAATTGCGGAGCTTGAAAGCCTTGTGTGTAGATTAAGAATTGGTTCATGGATGCAAGATTGTTGTATAGTGAAAAGACTTGTGTTTCCTTTGCTAAATTTCACTCACTTGAAAATGTTTGCCGAAACTGGTGATTTAAAGCTGATTTAGATAGCAAGTGTAACAGTAACTGGCGATGAGTTGTGGATGGTCTTACTGAACCATGATTTTATGGCATTTCTTTGTGTAGGAAGAGAACCATCTATATCGAGTGACAGCAGGACAGATTCTTCTAATGACAGCTACCATTACAAACACAGCCATCATGAGTCTGCGGTCAGCCGTTTCTCCTCTGACTCACAGGGTACAGTGATTTATAACATGGAGAACGATACAGCCTCTCAAAGCAGCAGGGATACAGGTACTATAAATTTGGAATTGAAATGTAGCCCAAAGAACAGAAAATCAATCTCTCGCAGTACAGATCCTGGCAAAGTGCACTAAATTAAGGTAATATAGGATTGTAATTTCAGCAAAGGAAATTTGTACAGTGGATACTGAAAATAGAAGTGTAATAAAAGCTGAAATTAAGTTGATCCAGGTCTCTTAAATTGCCAACTCACTGAGCCTTCAGAATGTTTTAAGACACTTTTGAGGTATAAATAATATTTTGTGAATACATGTCCCATTGAAGGGCTTGAAATTTGAACTTTGCACTTTTTAACTTGTTTTGCATAAATACAAACAAATTAGCTAATGCAGTCTTTTGCCGTGTGGAATTAATTCGGTACCTAGTATTAAAATAGTGGGGTCAGCCAAAATAATCTCCATAAAACCTTGATAACTGTTTTGATGTCAGTAACCTGGTCACTATAACAATTAATTACCACGTCTGTTAGCTGCACTTCGATCACTTACATTTCACTTGTTGGTTTTGATGTTAAATTGTTCACTGCTTGCTGTGGTGGGGTAAATCTAGCAGGTTAACGGACAGGGAATGGGGAACCTGTTGTTGGGAAATGAAATTTTTCTGTAAGGGCTGCAGGTAACCCAGAAAATGTTGAATATACCCTGGTGTATATTCAAAATAGATAGTGCCTAGTCTCAACAAGTAGCTTTTGGGTAAAGGGTTAGTGTAATAGCTCTGGAACGAGTTGACCGTTGTAATGATGAGGATATTACATCTGGCACTTAATAAGGGTACTTTGGATGTGAGTTTGCTCGCTGAGCTAGAAGGTTAGTTTTCAGACGTTTCGTCACCTTTTTTTTATTTGAAAAAATATACTTTATTCGTAAGATGTACAAAAAATAAAACATATTTACACACCTACCCAGTCATGCAAGCCGCTCCGGGTTGCCCAGGGAGTACATACACCAACTAAAGGAAAAAAACAAAGAAGGAAAAAAAAACAAAGCAAAGAAAATACCCCGGCAGTCGTCACCCCCCACAGTCCCCGTTGGCCCCCTGACCAGTTGGGGAAGGCGCCAGCTGGGCCCAGTTACCAGATAGGGTTCTTTTTCCTATTCTGGACGAGGGGGTTCATACGGTGGTCTTTCCCCACCGCGCCTTGGCAGCGGCTGCCCCAAGCTTTAGCGCGTCCCTCAGCACGTAGTCCTGGACCTTGGAGTGCGCCAGTCTGCAACACTCGGTCGGGGTCAGTTCTTTCAGCTGGCAGACCAGCAAGTTGCGGGCAGACCAAAGAGCGTCTTTCATGGCATTGATGGTCCTCCAGGCGCAGTTGATGTTGGTCTCGGTGTGCGTCCCCGGAAACAGCCCGTAGAGCACGGAGTCCCGCGTCACGGATCTGCTCGGGACGAACCTCGACAAATACCACTGCATCCCCTCCAGACCTCCTGCGCACAGGCACACTCCAGAAGGAGGTGATCGACAGTCTCGTCCCCCCCGCAGCCACCTCGAGGGCAGCGTGCGGTGGCGCAGAGATTCCGGGCATGCATAAAGGATCTCACTGGCAGAGCCCCTCTCACCGCCAGCCAAGCAATGTCCTTGTGCTTGTTTGAAAGTTCTAGCAATGAGGCATTCTGCCAAACGACTTTGGCAGTCTGCGTGGGGAACCACACGACGGGATCCACCCTCTCCTTTTCCCGAAGGGTCCCGAGGATACTACGTGCTGACCACTGCCTGACGGCCTTGTGGTCAAAGGTGTTTCTTTTCAAAAATTTCTCCACGAAGGACAGGTGGTACGGGTCGGTCCAACTACTCGGAGCATTCCGCGGCAACGAGGCCAGGCCCGTCCTTCACAACACCGGGGACAGGTAGAACCTCAGTAAGTAGTGACACTTGGTGTTTGCGTACTGAGGATCTACGCACAGCTTGATGCAGCCGCACACAAAGGTAGCCGTCAGGGCGAGGGTGGCGTTCGGTACGCCCTTTCCCCCGTTTTCCAGGTCTTTGTACGTGGTGTCCCTGCGGACCCGGTCCATCCTCGACCCCCAAATGAAGAGGAAGATGGCCTGGGTGACTGCAGTGGCGCAGGTCCAAGGAATAGGCCAGGCCTGCGCCACATACGACAGTACCGAAAGCCCCTCGCACCTGACAACCAGGTTCTTACCCGCGATGGAGAGGGACCGGAGCGTCCACCTGCCCAGCTTCTGCTTCAATTTGGTGATACGCTCCTCCAAGTCTTAGTGCACACCCCAGCTCCACCAAACCAAACACCCAGCACCTTCAGGTAGTCTGTCCTGACGGTGAAGGGGACGAAGGAGCGGTCGTCCCAGTTCCCGAAGAACATGACCTCGCTCTTACCCCTATTGACTTTGGCACCCAAGGCCAGTTCAAACTGGCCGCAGATGTCCAACAGTCTACTCACCGACCGACGATCGGTGCAGAAGACAGCGACATCGTCCACATACAGGGAGGTTTTGACCTGAAGGTCTACGCTGCCTGGGATAGTCACGCCCTTCAAGCTCAAGTCCTTCCTGATGGATGCGGCGAAGGGCTCCACACAGCACACGAACAAGGCAGGAGAGAGCGGGCAGCCCTGCCTGACTCCAGATCTAACAGGAAAACTGTCTGATTCCCACCCGTTGATCGAGACTGCGCTAACGATGTTGGTGCAGAGCAACCGGATCCAATTGCGGATGCCCTCCCCAAACCCCAATTTGGAGAGGACGTCCCTCATGTAAGCACGAGAGACCCTGTCGAAGGCCTTCTCCTGGTCCAGGCTGACGAGGCAGGTGTCCACCCGCCTGTCCTGTACGTATGCGATCGTATCCCTGATGAGCGCGAGGCTCTCAGCGATCTTCCTGCCCGGCACAGCACAGGTTCGGTCAGGGTGAATCACTGACTCCATAACAGACCTGACCCGGTTGGCTATGACCTTGGCCAGGATTTTGTAGTCCACGTTCAAAAGTGAAATGGGACGCCAATTCTTAATTTCTTCCCTCTTCCCCCTTCCTCTTGTAAATGAGGGTGATGATGCCCTTCCTCATGGACTTGCACATTTCCCCTGCCCGAAGCTCACTATCGTACACCTCCAGCAGGTCCTGGCCGACCAGGCCCCACAGAGTGGAATACAGCTCGACTGGTAAGCCGTCGCTTCCGGGAGTCCTATTCCTCTGCAAGGACTTGAGAGCTCTGGTCAGCTCGTCCAGGGATATCGGCCGGTCCAGCCACTCCCTCGTGCCATCGTCCAAGACCTCCGTGATAGACGACAGGAACGACTCGGAGGCCGTGCTGTCTGTGGGCTTCGTGTCGTACAGTCCGGCATAGAAGGATCTGCTGATCCTCAAAATGTCGGGCCGAGACGACGTCACCGAGCTGTCGTCCTCCTTCAGCCGGCTAAGCACAGAGCTCTCTTTGTGCACCTTCTGAAAGAAGAAACGCGAGCACGTCTCGTCCCGCTCCACAGAGCGGACCCTGGACCGGAAGATTATCCGGGAGGCCTCTGCGACGAAGAGCGAGGCTTGCTGGCCCCTCACCTCGCGGAGGTCCTCCGTGACATCGACCCCCATCAACTGCAGAAGGAGCAGGTTCTGCACCCTTTTCTGGAGTCGCGACAGCTTTCCCCGCCTCTCTCTTGCCTTCTGAACACCCTTGAGGACAAAGAACCTGTTGATGTTCTCCTTCACCGTCTCCCACCAGTCGCCTGGAGACTCAGAGGGGTTTCACGGTTCTCCAACCGGCGTACTCCCTCTTAAGCTCCTCGACGTTCTCTGGGGTCAACAGAGTCGTGTTGAGCTTCCATGTCCCCTTGCCAGCTGGCTGGTCATCATGTAAGTGACAGTCGGCCAGCAGGAGGCAGTGGTCAGAGAAGAACACCGGCTCGACGCCGGTGGACCTGACCGAGAACGTCCGTGACACAAACAGGAAGTCTATCCTTGAGCGGATAGACCCGTCTGGCCGCGACCAGGTGTACCTCTGCTGCGCTCTGTCTGCAGGGGTGCTGAAGACATCGAGCAGCTTGGCGTCCTTCACCGTGCCCATCAGGAATCTGGACGTGACGTCCAGTTGACTCACCCCACCCGCTGTCCCCACGCCGGATCTTCCATCTGCATCAATGATGCAGTTGAAGTCTCCACCTAGGATGACCGGCCTGGACATAGCCAGCAGGGGTGGAAGCCACTGCATGACGGCCAACCGCTCACTCCGTACCGCTGGGGCGTACATGTTGATCAGCCTCAGGGGAGCGTTCCTATAGGTGATGTCAGCCACTAGGAGGTGCCCCCCCCCCCCCCCCACCACCTCCTGAACTTGAGAGATGGTGAAGTTGCGCCCCCGCAGCAGAATAGCTAGGCCCGAGGAGCGACAGTCGTTACCCCCCGACCAGATCGAAGGCCCACAGGTCCAGGCGCCGGACCATTTCCCGTACCTGCCGAGGTGTGGTATCCCGCACTCCTGCAGAAACAGGAGGTCCGCCTTGATGGTGGTCAGGTAGGCCAACGTGGACACACATCTTGCGGTTGACTTGACGCTGCGCACATTAATGCTCGCAACTCGTACCTCCATTGTGGGCAGTGACCGCAGTACCCTCCCCAAGTCCAAGGTCCAGCCCCTCCATCTGTCCCTTCATGCCCATTGCCCGGGCTAACTGCTGGACGCTGTCCGGGCTCAGGAAACCGTCCGTGCTGCCTTCCGGGTGGCATCCCCCCGTCAGGGGTGTGGAGGCAGGAGGGTCCGGCTCCGGGTCAGGCTGGGGAGGCGCTGTTTCCTCCTTCCCGCCTGGAAGTTCCGGGGGGCCCTCCAGTGCTCCAGCGGCACTTGACTGGGTGTCGGAGGGAGCCTCAGGACGCCTCCGTCACCTGGAAGCGGGGTGCTGCTTTCCTTCCCCCTTGAGATCTTTAACTTCTGCTTCGGGTGGGCCCTCTCCGAATTCCCCTCGTCAGAGGAGCTCTTATAACCCCCCTGTAGCTGCCTCTTCCCGCCTGATGGTTGCGGTTCCTGGGTCCGTCGATGCACCTTCCTCCTTGCTTTCCGGACTGTTGTCCACTCCCCTGGGTCGCCTGTCGCCGCCTCCATGGACTCCGGATTGTCGACGGGGATCGGAGCCTGCAGGGGTGCTTTGCTGGCCTCGGGCCCATCCTGCGGGGCTGGGCCCTCCTGCACGGCCTGGCCCTCCTGCACATTAGTGGGGTCCTTGCTGGGCCCTGGTGCCTTCCTCTCCTCCGGGGGGGGCTGGCCCCGCATTGCCCCTGCCGGCAACCTGGGCGTAGGTGGTCTCCCGCCGCGGGCATGCCCTATAGAGGTGGCCCGCTTCCCCGCAAAGGTTGCAGCTTTTCTCTTGTGGGCAATCCTTTGCAAGGTGTCCCTCCTCCCTGCAGTTCCTGCAGATGGTGGCTTTGCAGTCGGCCGCCACGTGACCTGACCTGCCACAGGCATGGCAGACTTTAGGTTGCCCTGCATAGGTCAGGTAGCCCTTGCTCCCGCCGATCGCGAAGCCTGACGGTGGGTATACAACATTCCCGCCCGCGCCCATCCTCAGCGTCACCTTGACCTGCCTCTTAGTCGTCCAGATGCCAAAGGGGTCCATGATGTCAGTTAGGTCCCCTTCCACCTTCACATACCTTCCGAGGAAGGTCAGGACATCAACTGCTGGCACATGCGGGTTGTACGTATGTACAGTCACCATACGGCTCCTCTGCGCTGGCATCACAAACAGCGGGACAGCGGTCAATACAGAGAGGGGGCCCTCACCTCCTTTCTCCTTGAAAACCTCCAGGAAGCGCTCGCAAAGCTTGGCGCTCCTGAAGGTCACGTCGTAAAAACCTCCTCCCGGGAAATCCTGCAGGCAGTAAATGTCCGCAGCAGCGAACCCACAACAGTCCAACAGGACCCTCTTCACGAAGAAGGTGCGGTCCACAGGTGCACCTTCATCCACCTTCTTTACAGAAACACGGATGGTGTTCCGGACCCCCTGACCTGGGGCACGAGCACTTGCCGCAGCCATTGGTGCAGGTTGGCTGCTCCCCCGAACCAGCGTTAGGCCGAAGCCAGCATTAAGATCCACCGGTTGCAAGGGTGCACAGCCAACCCGACGTCCTCCTTTCACTTCCAAGACAGCACTCTCCTTCTCTCGGTCCACGAGAGAGTGGTTCTTTATTTTGTTCCAGATGTAAGCTGGTTCACTGAGCTTGAAGGTTTGTTCCCAGATGTTTTGTCACCATTCTAGGTAATATCAACAATGAGCCTCCGACGAAGCACTGGTGTAATGTCCTGCTTTCTATTTATCTGGTTAGGTTTCCTTGGGTTGGTGATGTCATTTCCTGTGTTTTTTTCCCCCCCTCAGAGTATGGTAGATGGGCTCCAAATCAATGTGTTTGTTGATGGAGTTCTGGTTGGAATGCCATGCTTCTAGGAATTCTCGTGCATGTCTCTGTTTGGTTTGTCCCAGGATGGATGTGTTGTCCCAATCAAAGTCGTGTCCTTCCTCATCTGTATGTAACGATATGAGTGATAGTGGGTCATGTCTTTTTGTGGCTAGTTGATGTTCATGTATCCTGGTGGCTAGCTTTCTGCCTGTTTGTCCAATGTAGTGCTTGTCACAGTTCTGGCAAGGTATTTTGTAGATGACTTTCATTTTGCTTGTTGTCTGTGTGGGGTCAACAAGCAAACTCACATCCAAAAACTCAACCTGAGCTACAAATCTTCTCAAAACTCGCTAGCTAAGGGTACGTTGAGTCGACAAGGTTGAAAGATTTTGGCTCACCTGGGGAGGACACTGGAAATAATGATGTGTAGATTTTGTGGCCAGACTATTTTTTGTGAAAGACTATTATAATGCCAGTCTTACAATTGAAGGAAATCGTGACTCTTTCAGAACTAGGTAATGGACAAGCATAGTGGTCCTGGAGAAGTTCACAGAAATAATGGACAGATTGAACTGGGTGTTATCTGCACACGTGCAAAAGCTGCAGGGGAAGAGAAATTGATGCTGCAGATACCACTGCTTTCATCATCGGATAGTAGAGCCAAGTGTGAGTGATTCCACTGAACCGCTTAATAGTGATTAAGATTAGAGAAGGGAGGTACTCTTGGACCGTAGACAGGACGACACAAAGTAGTGCAGATCTGTGACATTGGTTTGGATTACTTTGTGGTAGGGATGGAAGCCTAACTGAAGAGACTTGGACATGGGCACACATTGTGAGGTGGTGTGGATTTCTCGGTTATTCGGGTTGAACGCCCTTGGCCATGATGATGGGATTTCATTGCAGGTCAGGCATAGTGAACTGGCTGATTGTTCTTCCTAAAGATAAAACTTTTCTGCTAATGCGTATACAGTTTTACTTTGAGGGGGCTTTTTTATTGTTTCCAAGATAAAAATTGTGCCTAATGTAATATTTAGTACTTAAATGCAACATGACTCAGGAAGCTTGGAATAGATTATACAGATAGGAAGATATAGTTAGCAAAATCACAGAAATCTGAAACAGCTACTGAAACGTTACGTTTGTGGATGCTGATCTGCTATCAAAACCAATTATATTGGTAGTAAGGAGAGCTGAATGCATGACAAATATGAGATCACCAACTATAGTATAAATTACCAACCATCGACACGATTGATAATGCAAAAATGTTATGGTCATGCACCCTGGGTCATGTTACTCAGTGAATTGGGCACGTGGAATCAAATGAGTTTTCCATGTCTTGCACAGTTCTTTCTTTAAAAGTTATTCCTTTTATTTTGACGTTGATAGTTTGTCTCAGGACATCATACAGACAGTGAAGCTAATTATAAACTTCCTTTCAAAAAAGGGATTTCGGTGGAAAGAAGACGGAGTTCCAGCCGACCAAGGCACCCTGATAATCGAGGGAAGACTGAGAAATCAGAAGAAGTTCCATCCTGTGGTTATCATAGTGAAGGTAAGGAAAGAAATCTGTCTAGAGCCCCAGTTGCAAAAGTGCTATAAATTGTAAGTGCAGTGCAGTGAGTGCTTGCAAATGAGGTGCTGCTCCTGTGCATGCTTCAGCCTTTCTGCCTTTCATGTCTGTAGGTGAAACCCTGAAAGAGAAGCAAGCCCCAAGAACTGGACCAAAACCACCTACTAGTAGATTAAAGGACTTCAGAGAAACCATGAGCAATATAATTCATAATCGACCTTCCCATAACCAAGACCCAAGTAACAGCAAATCATTGCCAGCAAAAATGGCAGACCGTATAGATAATGATGGTCTTCGAATGTCAGGTGGACAGTCACGAGACTGGGAAACAGAAAGCACCAGCAGTGAATCCAAATCAAGCTCATCAAGCAGGTCAAAAACCTACTCGTGGAAACCCAAACGAGAGGTTCTCAATATTGACAGCATTTTCACAAAAGAGAAAAGGAGAGTTCCACGTTACATGCAGTTAAATACACCATCCGAGGATGACATAAAGGATTATAACCACAATAAGACTGAAAGTTCAGTTGGAGCTGGAAGTGCTGCTTTGACATTGGACAACACCAAGAATGAAGGAAAAGGTGTAAACTTAAGTAATGACAGATATGAAAAGGCTGGGCATCCTGGTAGAAGTGTGCAACAAACAGGAATCCATAGATCGGCAGAAAATGAATGTTTCATTCAGAGAATGGAGTCCGGCTACGAGAGCAGTGAGCGCAATAGCAACAGTCCAATAAGTTTGGATGCTTCAGTTACTGATGGGATTCCTGGTGGAGTACAAAACTTGAGTACCAATCCTTTCAGGTAAATCAGTATTCCAGTTACTTACCGTTTTTTGATTGTTGGACCTGAAGATCATATTCCATTTTGCTTTACACTGTACGTTAAAATGGATGCTCCATCACAATGACTCTACATGTACAAACAGAATAAATTATACCACCTTAATATATCATAAAAATACAGCCTTGTTTTATGCCTGCTGTTTGACCTCCATTGGAATATTACACTTCTGTTTGCCTACAGCCTCGATTTGTTTTCACTTCCAATATACCAGTGATAATTGCTGTTATCTGATAGCCTAAGTGGACACGTGTATGGTACAGTGAATGTCAATTTCTTTGAAATATGGCATGTTCTGCTCTATTTATAGGGAAGCAAATGCCAAGAAACCCATCAGTTCTGGTCCTTCGTGGAAAACTGTTCCCAAGTCAAAGAGTAGCAATGCCTTACAGCAGGAATTGACAGCCTCGAAGAGCTGGCTGAACATGCAGCAAAGTTTCAGTAAGAAAATCTTTTGTATCATTATATTGTGCATCTTTTTTCAATGGAGGTAAATTGGATTGAAAGTGTACTGTGTTCTGCTTGCCTAGGATGTCATTACAAAATGGCATCAACTTTTTCCCCTTTTACTACTTTAAAAATTTTGAAGTTTTTTGTCAAATATTTCTGTTAAAAGGATTGTGTGTTATTTGTTTGAACATGCTTGCAGTTAGATGTTAAAACATTTCCTGATAGGCTTGACCATCTTTTTGTTGAAGAAATAACTATTGCTTGGGTGTTGCTTTTCTAAAATTTAAAAACGAAGCAATGTGTTCCGTGACTCATGATATGGACTCGTTGATTCCGCTCTGCTGAACAGTAGTTTTGAGAAAATGTGCCTATTGGAAAAATCCTTCCATTTCATCTCTTCAAACAATTGGTAATTTGTATTACATATTACTATATCTTTACAAGAATAGTGCAATGTTCTTCTAATGGGCCACAACCTGAGTTCTGTTTCAATAGCCAATGATTATGGAAAGCCTACTCTACTAAGGAATTGACTTATATGGGTTTGTTAATGCCAGCGGGAATTGTATCTCTGTCACCCGACAGAAGCTGACCTGATATGACCTTCAAGCATTTGTGTGTCTTGGTTTATCAGGAATTGGACTGAGTTGAATCAAGCTCATTTTGTTTTGTATCAAGAGGGAGGAGAAGCATCCAAATTGCTAGAGAAAACTAGAGAAACAGCACGTCATTTTGCCTTGGAACCCTACAACCCAATGGTCTCAATGTGGACCTTACAAGCTTCAAACTTTTCCCACCCCCAACCTAATCCCAAGACCAGCCCCACCTCCCTTCCCTGCCTCCTTGACATGTCTGTCTTCCCTCCTACCTATCCGTCCCTGTGTGTCTTCTTACTCACCAATCCCCATCCCAACCTGCATGTTTGCAGCAGCAGTGGGAGCGGTGAGAGCGAGGACCAGGGGCTGCTGAGAAGGTAAGTTCTTCATTTGGGCAGCGGAGCTGAGTGGGAGCAGTCAGTTGCGCTCTGGGAAGGTGAGTGAACTGATTATATTTGGGCAGTGGCTAAACCCAAGACACTGCACATGTAGGGTCTCCCACCCGCTCTCCTCTTATCAAAAAAAAGACTCTGTGCTGTGTTGATAAGGTAAGGTTTTTCTTTTTTATTTATCGTGCGCTGTTAAGTAGTGATTGGTAATTTTTTTTTCATTTCACCTTATCTATTGTTTGATATTATAGTAGGACTAAGCTAAGCTTAAGAGTAAAAATGACAGGAGATCCCAGACCCGTGTTATGCTCCTCTTGCTCAATGTGGGAGCTCAGGGATGCGGCTGATGTCCCTGACTCCTGCATGTGCAGGAGCTGTGTCCAGGTGTGGCTTTTGTTAGACCACATGATGGCTCTGGAGCTGCAGATGGACTCACTTTGGAGCATCCACGATGCTGAGGATAGCATCTTTAGCAAATTGGTCACACTGCAGATTAGGATTGCTGAGGGAGAAAGGGAATGGGTGACCAGAAGCCAGTGTAGCTGTCCCATGTGGTCATCTCTCTCCAAAACAGATGTGCTGTTTTGGAAACTGCTGGGGGAGATGGCTCACCAGGAGAAGGCAGCAGTAGCTAGGTTCATGGCACCGTAGCTGGCTCTGCTGTACAGAAGGGCGGGAAAAAGAGTGGAAGGGCTATAGTCCTAGGGGATTTAATTGTAAGGGGAGTAGATGGGCGGTTCTGTGGTCAAAAACAAGACTGTCGAATGATATGTTGCCTCCCAGGTGCATGGGTCAGGGATGTCTCAGATCAACTGCAGGATATTCTGAAGGGGGAGGGTGAACAGCCAGCTGTTGTGGTGCATATAGGCACCAATAATATAGGTAGTAAACGGTATGAGGTCCTAGAAGCAAAATTTAAGGAGTTAGGAGCCAAGTTTAAAAAGTAGGACCTCAGAGGTAGTAATCTCTGGATTGCTACCAGTGTCACGTGCTAGTCAGAGTAGAAATGAAAGAATAGGCAGTATAAATGAGTGGCTTGAGAGATGGTGCAGGAGGGAGGGGTTCAGATTTATGGGACATTGGGACCAGTTCTGGGAGAGGTGGGTCTATTAGAAATCGGACGGTCTACACCTGGGCAGGACTGGAACCAATGTCCTTGGATGCGCTTTTGTTAACGCTGTTGGGGAGGGTTTAAATTAATGTAGCAGGGAGCTGGGAACCAGCTGAGGAGGTTAGTGGACAGAAAAGAGGTAATAACTAAAGCCTGTAAGAAACTAGATAATGAAGTCAGTGTGAGTAAGGGGAAGAGTAGGCAAAGTGACAGGTGGTCTGAGACGCATTTGTTTTAATGCAAGAAGCATAGCAGGTAAGGCAGATGAACTTAGGGCTTGGATTAGTACCTGGGACGGTGATGTTATTGCTATTACTGAGACTTGGCTGAGGGAAGGTCATGACTGGCAACTAAATATCCCAGGATCTAGATGCTTCAGGCGGGATAGAGATGGAGGTAAAAGGGGTGGAGGAGTTGTGTTACTGGTCAAAGAGGATATCACAGCTGTACTGAAGGAGGGCACTATGGAGGACTCGAGCAATGAGGCAATATGGGCAGAGCTCAGAAATAGGAAGGGTGCGGTAACAATGTTTGGGCTGTACAAGAGGCCTCCCAACAGCGAGCGTGAGATACAGGTACAAATATGTGGATAGATTATGGAAAGATGTAGGAGCACCAAGGTGGTGTTTTATTTTTCCCAATATTGACTGGAATTCACTTAGTGTTAGGGGTTTAGATGGATCAGAATTTATACGGAGCATCCAGGAGGGTTTTCTAGAGCAAAATGTAAATAGTCCAACTTGGGAAAGGGCCATACTGGACCTGGTATTGGGCAATGGGCCTGGCCAGGTGGCTGAAGTTTCAGGAGGGGATTACTTTGGGAAGAGTGATCACAATTGTGTAAGTTTTAGAATACTCATGGACAAAGATGAGAGTGGTCTCAAAGGAAGAGTGCTAAATTGGGTGAAGGCCAACTCTCGCAAAATTTGTGGGGAATGTGGATTGGGAGCACATGTTTGAGGGTAAATTCACATTTGATATGTGGGAGGATTTTAAAGAGATGTTGATTAGAGTGCAAGACAGACATGTCCCTGTGAAAATGAGGGATAGAAAGGGCAAGATTAGGGAACCATGGATGACAGGTGAAATTGTGAGACTAGCAAAGAAGAAAAAGGAAGCATACATAAGGTCTAGGCAACTGAAACCAGACGAAGCTTTGGAAGAATATCAGGAAAGTCGGACCAATCTGAAATGAGGAGTTTAGAAGGCTAAAAGGGGTCATGAAATATCTTCAGCAAACAGGGTTAAGGAAAATCCCAAAGCCTTTTGTTCGTACGTAAGGAGCAAGAGGGTAACTAGAGAAAGGGTTGGCCCGCTCAAAGACAAAGGAGGGAAGTAATGCGAGAAGTCAAACAAAATGAGTGAGATTCTTAATGAGTACTTTGCATCGGTATTCACCGAGGAGAGGGACATGATGGATGTTGAGGTTAGGGATAGATGTTTGATTACTCTAGGTCAAGTTGGCATAAGGAGGTGAGAGGTGTTGAGTATCCTAAGAAGGCATTAGGGTCACCAGTCCCCAGGTCCGGTTGGGATCTATCCCAGGTTAGTGAGGGAAGTGAGAGAGGAAATAGCCAGGGCCTTAACAGATATCTTTGAGCATGGGTGAAGTCCCAGAGAATTGCTAATGTTGTCCCCTTGCTTAAGAAGGGGAGCAAGGATAACCAGGTAATTATAGATTGGTGAGCCTGACATCAGTGATGGGGAAGCTGCTGGAGAAGATACTGAGGGATAGGATCTATTTTAATTTGGAAGAAAATGGGCTTATTAGTGATAGAAAGTATGGTTTTGTGCAGGGAAGGTCATGTCTTACCAACTTGGTAGAAATCTTTGAGGAAGTAACAAAATTGATAGATGAGGGAAGGGCTGTAGATGTCATATACATGGACTTCAGGAAGGTGTTTGATAAGGGTCCCCATGGTAGGCTGAAGGAGAAAGTGAAGTCGCATGGGGTCCTGGGTATACTCACTAGTTGGATAGAGAACTAGCTGGGCAACAGGAGACTGTTGTAGTGGAAGGGAGTTTCTTAAAATGGAGACCTGTGACTAGTGGTGTTCCACAGGGATCCGTGCTGGGACTACTGTTGCTTGTGATATACATAAATGATCTGGAGGAAGGTATAGATGGTCTGATTTAGCAAGTTTGTAGATGACACTAAGATTGGTGGAGTAGCAGATAGTGAAGGGGACTGTTGAAGAATGCAGCAGAATATAGATAGATTGGAGAGTTTGGCGGAGAAATGGCAGATGGAGTTCAATCCAGGTGCAAGGTGATGCATTTTGGAAGATCCAATTCAAGAACAAACTATATGGCAAATGGAAAAGCCGTGGGGACAATTGATGCACAGAGAGATTTGGGTGTTCAGGTCCTCTGTACCCTGAAGGTGGCAATGCCGGTTGATAGAGTGTTCAAGATGGCATCCGGCGTGCTTTCATTCACCGGATGGCGTATTGAGTACAAGAGTTGGCAGGTCATGTTCCCGTTGTATAGGACTTTGGTTTGACCACATTTGGAATACTGCATACAGTTATGATTGCCACATTACCAAAGGGATGTGGATGCTTTGGAGAGGGTGCAGAGGAGGTTCACCATGGTGTTGCTTGGTATGGAGGGCGCTAGCTTTGACGAGAGGTTGAGTAGATTTGGATTATTTACGTTAGAAAAATGGAGGTTGAGGGGGGACCTGATTGAGTTCTACAAAATCATGAGTAGTATAGACAGGGTGGATAGCAAGAAGCTTTTTCCCAGAGTGGGGTCTCAATTACTAGGGGTCACGATTTCGAGGTGAGAGGGGAAATGTTTAAGGGAGATATGCATGGAAAGTTCTTTACACGGTGGGTGCCTGGGACGCATTGTCAGCGGGCACAATAGCGCATTTAGGATGTATCTTGACAGCTACATGAATGGGCAGGGAGCAGTGGAATACAGATCCTTGGAAAATAGGCGACAAGTTTAGATAGAGGATCTGAATCAGCGCAGGCTTGGAGGGCCGAAGGGCCTGTTCCTGTTCTGTAATTGTCTTTGTTCTTTGTTCCTACCTACACTCACTACACCTTTTACCAGCTTCATCTCTGCCTCCTTGACCCGTCCGTCTTTCCACCTCTCTGCTCTACTATCCACCTTCTATCACCGACCCCCTCCTCTTTATTTCAGAGCCCTCTTCCCCTCCCCCCATTTCTGAAGAAGGGTCCAGACCTCAAACATCAGCGTCCCTGGCCTGCTAATGTTCCTCCAGCTCCACGCTTTGTTATCCCAAATTGACTTCATGTCTTGTTCCAGCGCAACAGGATGATGCTGTGTCATCACTTGCCCTTTTTGCATTTATCAAATGTTCTTTTAACCAACGGTGATATTTACAGCAGTTCATGATTTTGACCAGACTTTTCATGACATACTGAAGTTGCATGTACTCATGACAGCTACCAGGACATCCGTAGGGATTGAGTTCAACAATCTCTGTAACATACGTGATCCAGCACACGTCATTTAACCCAATCAACCCATGCTGCCACTTGTGCTCCACTCAAGCCTCCCCTTATCTGTTTTCACCTATCAATACAATCTTGCTTCCTGATGTTTATTTTGCTTTTTCTCAAACGCATTTGTAATCCGGTCTTCTGGGTTTGTGCACTTTGAATTGTTAAAATCACTTGTATGGCACAGCAGTTACACCAATTGTGTTTTTACTCTGCTCCCCCCTTCTCTCTCTTCTCTTCTCCCCCCGCCTCCCCAACATACGACATATTTCCAGAATTCCGTTGTTAGTCTTATGGTCCGTAGTGCTGCTGCTTCTTTAGCCACGTCACCTTTGAGATACATCAAATGCCAGGAAATTGCTTGTACGTTAATGTGGTCAGCTTGTACTACTGAAACAAACCAGCCACAAATGATATGAACGTAGAATGTTACCAGAGCTAAGTACTTTAGTTCCTCAACTTCATTCAGGCCACCCTACTGGTAGGATGTGTACAACTTAGTTTGGACCTAACTCCTGCATTTAAACTTGAAGTTGATTGCCAGGCTAACAGGAAAGATAGTTGTAGTGTGGCTGCACTGTGGTGCTGTTCTAGTGGCTCCACTTGACATAGCTGCTGTTCACTGCATACATAAAACATACAAGTATTTTTCAACTTTGAGAAGTATATCCTGTGCTTTGTCTTGTGTCAACTAAATTATAGCTCCTTAATCGTTTAGTTCGAAATTATTATTCTGATCCCCCAGTTACTGAAATTTTGACTATAATAATTTTCGTTCAATTTTTAACAACGTATACTGTATAAATTCTGTGCAAAGCCATACCTGTTGCTGTGTCTGTTGACAAAAACAGAAGTTGCTGGAAAAGCTGTCAGCATCTGTGAAGAAAAAATGAATGTTAATGTTTTGGGCCTGTTTCTGTTAATCCTCCTGATATGCCACAGCTGCCCCCAGAGTTAGTATTCACTGACATGACTACTTTGCTAAGCCGCTCACACTGTCCCAAATCTGCCCAGATTCCTGGATGGTGCTGGTTGATGTTTAATTGGTCTTTGTTTTTGCCAGCCAGGCCCTACAGTCACAGAACTGGATTAGTGAGTAATTTACTGCAAAAGACACATGCACCATCTAGTGGTGGTGAATTCCTACAGCAAGTGCCTCTACTTCATTGAGACCACACTTCATCCACTGAGCATCTTAGAGGAGAATGCAGCAATTGTATCTTAGTGAAAGTCACTTGTGTGGAAGTTGTTTTAAGTATTTGAAAGCTTTATTCACCCATTGATTGATCTTGGAGTCAGGAACATCGCTGGGTAGCATGTTGCAGCCTGTTCTGTTGTTCATTTCATCAGAATAACAGGATTTCTAACATGTAACCAATGAACAAACTCTGCGACTTGCCACAGCAGCTACTCAAAAATATTAGCTCATAGCTGGATATGAGAAAGTTATATTTTGCATTCGGGCTGTAGTGCCTGTCATGTTTGGACTTCAGAGAGATATAGTTGCTCATAAGATGGTTTGGGGTTGCTCGAGAGATGAGCAGGAATCCAGCATCACAAACATCTGGGCTGACCTTTGAAGTGGCCTCAAAGATTTCCTGAACATTTTGTTTCTATCAGAACTTCTGAAAAAGTCAATCTTTGTGCTACCATACACTGATATGATTTACCTCCAATCTACTTTCACACTGCCCTGCATGGCTAATGAGGTGGATATTGCAGCAGGTTTGAAGTGGTTTCATAATGGTGGTTGTAGGAAATGAGATTCTGCAAATCTGTCAACAGATGGAGCGTTCAAGCTAATGTCTGGTGTGATCTGTAGCAATTTTTTTTTGTTTAAGTGGTACTAATGTTATACATTGACATGCAAGTCATACCTCAATTAAATGGCATTGATATGTATAATTTTTATCTGTAATTTCCTCCCTATTTTTTATTCCTCCTTGCTGTCATTAATCCTCCTCCCATTCTCACACCCACCACTGCCAAAGATTTATTGCAGATTTTCACTGCTTTTCATTTCAATAAAGTAAATCTGAAAAGTTTTTAGGACCCTTCAGTTCTGCTTTTTTTAAAAAAGTACAAAACAGAAGCAGAGTTTCAGGGTAAATGAATGATCATTTAGACAGAGATGAGGGGGAAAGAAAATAGTTTCCTTTAATGTCACAGAAAGTAGGAACTGCCGATACTGGAGAATCTGAGATAACACGGTGTGAAGCTGGATGAACACAGCGCGCCAAGCAGCATCAGAGGAGCAGGAAAGCTTGATGTTTCGGGTCGGGACCCTTCTTCAGAAACATCAAGCTTTCCTGCTCCTCTGATGCTGCTTGGCGTGCTGTGCTCATCCAGCTTCACACCATGTTATCTCAGTTTCCTTTAATGTTCTTATTTGGAACAGATACCCAAACTATTGCTGGATATCCTCAGCAACTAAAAGCATTCTGCTTTATAGCTTTAATGGCTGACTTTCTGGTTTCTAGTGATTATTTACACTGTAGTCATTCCTGAAATAAAACCGGTTTGGGTGTTGTTGGAACTTAGCAAGGAGCTGGAAAATTATGCAGGAAAGCCACAAACTGGAAAAAACCAGCGAAGCTGCTAAGCACTTTGAGCGTCACCAAGTGGGGTGTGTGTGTGTGTGTGTGTGTGTGTGTGTGTGTGTGGACCAAAAGTATGCAGAATCCAGAGAGTTCCTCCCAACTCAAACACCAGCTGCCCTACCTGAAGGTCGGCATCTGGAGCTCCAGGATTAGCCTAGACAACCACCATAGAATCCAAACCCCTGGAGTGGAAGCAAGTCATCCTCAACCTTTGGGACTGCCAGTGAAGATGATGATATTGGATGGATAGGGCAAGTTCTCAGTCTGTCTTAGCCTTAAATGCATTCCATGACAGGACATGCATAACCTGGTGAGGTAAGGATTTCCAAAGATTTACAACCTTTTGAGTATAGCATTTTACACAAAACATGAACACAATTTATTTTTCAATAACTGAACCAGTTTCTGACTTGACTAAAATTGTTTGAAACATGTTGTACTGTATTCACGCAAAAAGAAAATTTCAGTGATAAATCTGCTGGGATGTGTTTACTACATGTTGACGTTCTGTTTCATGCACCATCCATGACCCTGAATTGTTGAATATTGGCCAGCGGTTTTTGGTGGTTGATCATTTTCCTACAGGAGCAATTCAGTAGCTGCTTCAGACAAATGATCAGTATAATTGACAAGAAAACAAGTCTGTTCTTCCCACAAATATTTTGTACCAGAATCTAACACCGTGCCCATGGATGGGTCACTTAAACCAGTAACGTGTTGTGGCCTTAGGACCGGTCAGAGTATTTTGCAATGATGGCAGTCTTTGCTGACCGTCTTTAGCTATCAATTTAAACAACTAAAATCATCATTAATTTTGCTGGGTGATGATGTTAGTGTACATCAAATAGGTTAGGCCACTTAAAGTTCTCATTTTATTTTGCATTTGCTAGCTTAATACTGCTGAGCGGCAACATTTAATTTAAATACATTAAATCCATGTTTTCCTCCACTCACCTGTCACAATTACATTAGGGAAACCAAGCGGAGGCTTGGGGACCGCTTTGCAGAACACCTCCGCTCAGTTCGCAACAAACAACTGCACCTCCCAGTCGCAAACCATTTCCACTCCCCCTCCCATTCTCTAGATGACATGTCCATCATGGGCCTCCTGCAGTGCCACAATGATGCCACCCGAAGGTTGCAGGAACAGCAACTCATATTCCGCCTGGGAACCCTGCAGCCTAATGGTATCAATGTGGACTTGACCAGTTTCAAAATCTCCCCTTACCCCACCGCATCCCTAAACCAGCCCAGTTCATCCCCTCCCCCCACTGCACCACACAAACAGCCCAGCTCTTCCCCTCCACCCACTGCATCCCAAAACCAGTCCAACCTGTCTCTGCCTCCCTAACCTGTTCTTCCTCTCACCCATCCCTTTCTCCCACCCCAAGCTGCACCCCCATCTACCTACTAACCTCATCCCACCTCCTTGACCTGTCTGTCTTCCCTGGACTGACCTATCCCCTCCCTACCTCCCCACCTATACTCTCTCCACCTATCTTCTTTTCTCTCCATCTTCGGTCCGCCTCTCCCCCCCCTCCCTATTTATTCCAGTTCCCTCTCCCCATCCCCCTCTCTGATGAAGAGTCTAGGCCCGAAACGTCAGCTTTTGTGCTCCTGAGATGCTGCTTGGCCTGCTGTGTTCATCCAGCCTCACATTTTATTATCTTGGATTCTCCAGCATCTGCAGTTCCCATTATCTCTGTCACAATTACTGGTGTGTTCTGGTGCAGCAGCTATTTGGCCCATCATGTCTGCGCCAGCTCTGCATTATGACTTTGTGCCTTTTCCCTGTATCATTATACTTTTGTTTCAATTTAAATAACACCTTGAATGCCTTAATTGAATCTGACTCCAGCACTTTCAGGCAGTGTGACCTGATCCACTCCATGTCAAAGAAAGTTTTTTTTCATATCATATTTGCTTCTTTTGCAGATCACTTTGCATCTACATCTTGGCCTTGATGCTTTTGAATGGGAAAAATAATATATACATAAACAAATCTGTATTGTTTTATTCGTCATTTGTTAAATCTGCTTCACATAGGTGAAAACTACGGTCATCCTGTGCGAAGTGAATTGGATGAGTTGGAAGAGGAGATTAAGAGGAAAACTAAAGAAGAGGAGCTAAGAAGAAAGAAACTGAGGGAAAAGGAAGCAACTATGGTATTCAATCCCCGACCAAGCAAATTCATGGATTTAGATGAGCTACAAAATCAAGGTGTGTTTGACAGGCGGTTGGGGTGGTGGTGTGTAGTGGAAAGAGGAAGTGTCAAGCTGGCAGGCACATAAGGTCTTGGGCCTGTATTGGCTGGGGGAGGGGGAGTGTTGAGATTTCGTCAGAGGTCTAGGTAATAAATGAAGCCATCAGTTGTGAGTTGGACATCAGATTAGTAGTTACCAGAAATTAGTCACCTTTTAATCCTCCTAGCATGAGCTGCTATGAAGCAGAAGTGAGCACTCCAAATTATCCAACTTTATTGGGCAATTTAAGAGGATTCCAAGAGTATGGAAATTACTCATCAAAAAATTCAATTGCCCAAACAATTTATACAATGTCAACTGTGTGGAGATTCAGCATGGTCCTGACACATAACTCCAGTCGACGCTGCTCCATAACTCTAGCCAATGTATTTTACTGTCTTAAGTGAACTAACCCACGAAATTAATTAATTCTTTTTGTGATTGATTATTAAACCATTATCATCAACATAATTGTATCAATCCTGTACTGTCTGTGTATCCCCACCCACTTATTGAAAGGATCTATAAAATAGGGAAGGACTTGCTGTTGGGTTCTTTTCACTAAACTCGAAGAGAAGAGAGCTTAGTGAGCGGGACTCAAATATCTGAAAAAATAACATGCTAGCTTTTAAAATTTTCTCAAATATGAAAGGCTCAGTAAGTTCCTACGTTGCTATAAAATAGCAATGTTAAGTTGGTTAAATGCGAATCTGAAATATAAGAGGAAAATATGAAATATTTTTAAAAATACGAGAATATATATATAAAAATATAAGGACTACTTTACATAGCAGTGTCATATTGGTGCTTCCTCGGGGGTGCATAGACAATCATTTGAAATTCGCTTTGTTGTTTGTTTAAGTTCCTCTATTTTCACATTTAAATGATCATAGGTGCACGTGAAAATACAAATGAGCAGCATTGGTTTACATCACAGTTAGAATGCAGGCCTATCTAACCTTACTATATGTCTACTATTATACTGTCTCAACTTGAGTCATATGAATAGCTGCATACAGGAAAAGCACAAGAATAAATTGAGCTTCAAACTTAAAATCACTTTTTTCTGCCTCACATTTTGCACTATTACTGGAGCTCTTCTTTCTTAATTCTGTTTTTCAGCCTTACAAAATATGTTCCTTCCTTCTCACTGTGAATAATTTCATTTTAATAGTGCTGATGCTAATTTGATTTTCTGATAGCACTGTTGAAATGTCGATATCTACTAACACATCAAAAGATGTGCTTATGTTCCAAGACTACAGCTGCTGCATTCTTTTGCTGATCAAGCTAGCACAAATAAGTTTGCAGACCTTCCAAGATTATTGTTCCAAGGAACCTTCTGGATCTTTGAGTGTACTACTTTACACTAAGCAAATAGGGGAGGCAGCGGCATTATGGTAATGTAACTTGACTAGTAATCCAGAGTCCCTGAAAATGTTCTGGGGATATTGTCTGTAAAAACCACATCCATTTAGAAGGAAATCTGCTGTCCTTACCTCGTCTGGCCTACCTGTGACTCCAAACCTATATTCCTTATCAGCTGCGTGGCCGCACAGTCGCTCTGACAGATTGTGCACACCAATGCATGTGCTGAACTATTGACTTCTGGTTTTTGTTTTCCTATTCATTTGTGAGATGTGCACGTCGCTGGCTGGCGAGCATTTCTTGCCCGTCCCTAGTTGCCCGTGAGAAGGCGGTGGTGAGCTGCTTTCTTGAACTGCAGTCCATCTGCTGTAGGTTGACCCATAATGCCATTAGAGAGGCAATTCCAGGATTTTGACCCAGCGACAGTTATGGAACGGCGATACATTTCCATATCAGGGTGGTGAGTGGCTTGGAGGGGAACTTGGAGGTGGTGGTCCCAATATCCGATGCCCTCATCCTTCTAGATGGAAGTGGTCGTGGGTTTGGAAGGTGCTGTTTGTGGATCTTGTAGCTAGTACACACTGCTGCTACTGAGCGTTGATAGAGGGAGTGGGTGCCAGTGGATGTAGTGCCAATCAAGTGGCTGCTTTGTCCTGGGTGGTGTCAAGCTTCTGGAGTGTTGTTGGGGCTGCACTCATCCAGCAAATGGGGAATATTCCATCACAGCCCTGACTTGTACCTTGCAGGTGGTGGACAGGCTTTGAGGAGTCAGGAGGTGAGTTACTTGCCGCAGTATTCCTAGTCTCAGGATTGCTGTTGTTGCCACTGTCTTTATTTGGTGAGTTCAGTTGAGTTCTTGGTCAATGATAACCCCCAGCATGTTGATAGTGGAAGATTCAGTGATGGCAACACCATTGAATGTCAAGGGATAGTGGTTAGATTGTCTCTTTTTGGTGATGGACATAGGCTGGCATTTGTGTGGTGCAAATATCACTTGTCAGCCCAAGCCTGGATATTGTCCAGATCTTGTTGCATTTGAACACTGACTGTTTCAGTACTGAGGAGTCACGAATGGTGCTGAATATTGTGCAATCATCAGCAAACATCCCCACTTCTGGCCTTAAGATAGAGGGAAGGTCATTGATGAAGCAGCTGAAGATGGTTGGGGCGAGAACACCATCCTGAGAAACTCCTGCAGAGATATCCTGAAGCTGAAAAGATTGACCTCCAACAACTACGACCATATTCCTATGTGTCAGCTATGACTCCAACCACCAGAGAGTTTGTCCCCTGATATGCATTGATTGTAGTTTTGCTAGGGCTGCTTGATGCCACACTTGGTGGAATGTAGCCTTGATGTCAAGGGCAGTCACTCTCACCTCACCTCCCTTCTGGAATTCAGCTCTTCTACCCATTTGAACCAAGGCTGTAATGAGGTCAGAAGCTGAGAAGCTTTGGTGGAACTCAAACTGGGCGTGACTGAGCAGGTTTATTACTTCTGGTTTCAGAAATCTCTTGAGTATGGACCTTGGAAGTCTGTGCAGAAGGAAACAAATCACCTGTGGTAGTACCTTCAGGAAGTATTTTATAATGAGTCATTATAAATACTTCCTTCAGGAAGTATTTTATAATGAGTCATTATACCCTGGGATGACCCGGGTACTTAAGGAGGTGGCTCTGGAAATCATGGATGCATTGGTAATCATTTTCCAATGTTCTGTAGATTCAGGATCAGTTCCTGTGGATTGGAGGGTGGCTAATGTTGTCCCAATTTTCAAGAAAGGAGGGAGAGAGAAAACAGGAAGTTATAGACCAGTTAGCCTGACGTCTGCGGCGGGAAAAATGCTGGAGCCAATTATAAAAGATGAAATTATGACTCATTTGGATAGCAGTAACAGAATAGGTCAGAGTCAGCATGGATTTACGAAGGGGAAATCGTGCTTGACTAATCTTCTGGAATTTTTGGAGGATGTAAATAGGAAGATGGACAAGGGAGAGCCAGTGGATGTAGTGTACCCGGACTTTCAGAAAGCCTTTGATAAAGTCCCACACAGGAGATTAGTGAGCAAAATTAGGACACATGGTATTGGGGGCAAAATACTGACTTGGATTGAAAATTGGCTGGCTGACAGGAAGCAAAGAGTAGAGATAAACGGGCCCCTTTCGGAATGGTAGGCGGTGACCAATGGGGTACTACAAGGTTCGGTGCTGGGACCGCAGCTGTTTACAATATATTATTAATGATATAGATGAAGGCATTAAAAGTAATATTAGCAAATTTGCTGATGACACAAAGCTGGGTGACAGTGTGAAATGTGAGGAGGATGTTATGAGAATACAGGGTGATTAGACAGGCTCGGTGAGTGGATGGATGCATAGCAGATGCAGTTTAATGTGGATAAATGTGTGGTTATCTACTTTGGTGGCAAGAACAGGAAGGCAGATTACTTCTCTAAATAGAGTCAAGTTAGGTAAAGGGGAAGTACAATGAGATCTAGGTGTTCTTGTACATCAGTCAATGAAAGCAAGCATGCAGGTAAAGCAGGCAGTGAAGAAAGCTAACGGCTTGCTGGCCTTCATAACAAGAGGAATTGAGTATAGGAGCAAAGAGGTCCTTCTGCAGCTGTACAGGGCCCTGGTGAGACTGCACCTGGAGTATTGCGTGCAGCTTTGGTCTCCAAATTTGAGGAAGGACATTCTTTCTATTGAGGGAGTGCAGCATAGGTTCACGAGGTCAATTCCCTGAATGGCGGGACAATCATGTGTTGAAAGATTGGAGCGACTGGGCTTGTATACAGATTAGAAGGATGAGAGGGGATCTGATTGAAACGTATAAGATTATTAAGGGATTAGACAATCTGGAGGCAGGAAACATGCTTCCGCTGATGGGTGAGTCCAGAACCAAAGGACACAGTTTAAAAATATGGGGTAGACCATTTAGAACAGAGTTGAGGAAAAAAGTCTTCACCCAGAGAGTGGTGTATATATGGAATGCTCTGCCCCAGAAGGCAGCGGAGGCCAAGTCTCTGGAGATTTCCAAGAAAGAAATGGATAGAGTTCTTAAAGATAGTGGAATCAAGGGTTATGGGGATAAGGCAGGAACTGGATACTGATTGGGGATGATCAGCCATGATCATAATGGATGGTGGTTCGAAGGGCCAAATGGCCTACTCCTGCATTTGTTGTCTCTTGTCTTTATATTGAATTGCCTCATGGTGTATTTGCTGCTAATCTGCAGCTGTTTGAAGTTGCATATCCCTATAAACCACACAGGACTATCCATTTAAAATGAGATGACATGAGATTGAGTTCACCAAATTGTTGCTGTTGTTTCAGATTGAGTTCAGTTGCTTTTTGGTGAGAGATGTTTTCTGCTCCAGGTGAAAACAGCAATCTGAAATTACTATCTTTTTCAAACATCAAAGTAATTGACAGTTAAGATCGAGAAAAATCCAAGATGGCATGCCTTTATTAATGATAAAATATAAATAAAATTGTTGATTTGAAAGTGTAAGTTGTGTAACAAATTTCTGTAACTGCAAAATGTTCATAATACTCAGCAAACGTTCTTTAAACAAGTGCGTGTTAAAAGATAAACTTGCTGTTGCTTCTGCAGGGAAGACTGACAAGTTTGAGAGGTCATTGCAGGAGGTAGACTCTTTATTAGAACAGTCTTTCCGCCTTGAACAAAAGGATGACTTGGCTGCAGCGCTCAGTCTCTGCAATGAAGCTGTGTGTAAGTAAGCCTAACTGCCTCTGCTGCTCGCAGACTAAATTACTCTGCTAACCAGTTCTGATATTTACTCACTAAAAGCTTTTAATTTAGCTAGAAACTGAAGCAAAACCTGCCAGTTACTCACTACTTCTTTCTATGCATGTCCTGTTCCTATTTCGAAATTAGTTCCATAAATGTCAAAATTGGCTTGAAATTATTTCACAATTTTTATTTTTAAGATAGTAATATAATGCGCATCAATTTCTAAATTTTAAATAATCTTTGAACCAAAGGTTTTTCTCATTAATCAAGTTCAAAATGTGGTTATATTTTAAAATGCTCCTTTCTTGGACACCTTTTCAAAATGGTGCTTTCTTTTAATTTCATATTTGGTTTTAACCAAATATGTACAAAAACTAAAGTTTTCTTAGAGTAATTAATCTAACTGGCAATTTAACACTGATTCTGCTGGATTTTGTTTGAGAATACAGATTCTCGGTGCAATGAACTGGATAAATATGCTTCTCACTCACTTTTCTTTTATGCTTTTGAGGGCCAGAGTAGTGATTATACCACTCATTCACTTTTCTTTGACATTCGCTTAGCTGTGTGGCTATGCATATTCTTTGCTAGATATGTGATTTAATAAGCACTTGACATGACATTTGCTTTTGTGTGTAAAGCACCCATTTTGTAATTAAAGCTGAATCACATTGCTGTTACAAATCACTGCTTAACATTCCATCGGAACATGTTGTGAGTTTCTCATACTTCTGTTTTACAACTGCATGTTGTTTGGGTCTGCCTGTGCATTTTTTTTTCTGCTGTTTTGCATTTTAGCTAAACTAAGACTTGCTATGCATGAAGGCAGTGCCATCACACACACCAAAGCCCTTGCTGATAAGAAGCTCCATGTTTGCATGAAGAAGGTTCGAAGTCTGCAAGAGCGCATGCAACAATCCACCCACTCCCCTCCACTGGGGATCCCCGTGACTGAATGCAAAAGGTAGTAATTTACGTTCAAGAAAAACAAAATGTTACATGGAAACTATTTAAGCACTGAGACTGCAAATAATGCCTTGAAAATGGGATTTATTTATTACAGAAATTAAATTTTGGACAAAATATTCAGTAACTGTCCAAAGTATGTATTTATTTTGATGCCTTTTTTTTTGGAAGGACTGTCCTAAACTTGTTTGAAAGACTGTGTCACTTGCACAAAAATAGGTTACTTTTAGGAGATGTTTAGAATATGTATCAAGATTCTACTGCAGAAAGATCTTACAGAATCTTATCTTTTTCATGAATTCTAACCATAAGTTTGATTCTTAACATTTCCACTTTGCCCAGCGACAATTCCTTAAGGTTGGACAATAAGTGAATTCAAAATTATACTGTGAGTATATTATAGTGTAATTATACTGAATTAAGTAACACAAATGCTGATGTGAGATTTTAAATATAGTGTTTAATTACATCTTGCATCTATTGATAGGTATATACAGCTTGTGTTTAGCACTGGTATTGAATTATTTCCACTATTCAACTTTAAAAATAACACACCTTTTTATTTCAGTGTGCAAACTAGCCAGGTCCAAGTACTGCTAACATCAGAGAGAGCAATGGAACCCATCGGTGAACCAGATAACAGGCCCAAATCTTCCCTAGTCCTGTCAGCCTCCCATCATCAACTTACTCAACATGCATCCAGGTTACACGATTCTCAATTGGATTTGCATGGCAAAGTTTCCACTTCTTTGGCTTCCGAACTGAACCAAAACCTGTCTGCCAGATGTACCACCGAGCTTCCATCTCCAAACAACTGCAGTTTAGCTCCAGCTTTTCTCCCTGGGGAGAAGGTGGAAGAGACCTCTGCAATACCCACACATCAGCTGAAGAATATTGATGAACCAATAAAAGGGAAGGAGAAATCGGACTGTTCTGTATTCAGCCATAAACCGACAAAAAACAAACATGGTTCCTTGCCATTGCTTACAGCTGAATACAGAGACATGAATTACACATTTCCATCACCATCTCTCCACACGCATGTGTTACCTCAAAAAGATGAAATGGGTGTCTATTCAAACAGCAATCCTTATTCTTCTCAATACTGTAATTCAAGTCAACTTAATGCAACAGATAGCAAAATTTCTCCATGTACAATTTCGTCATCCACAAGCTTGAACTGGTCCCCTGCCGAATCTCCTCCTTATCAGTCATATAGAAGTGATTTAGGATTGGATTTGAATTCAACAGAGTTTGACAGTGCCTGTTCATCAAAGACCAAAATAGCTGTTGAGAGAGTTAATATAAAGTCAATGTCACAACAGTTACAAAGGCTAAATGTTAAGTTGGGTCAGAGAAGTGAAGAAGGTAATTACGGCAGTACATGTTCTGATTTTCCACCAAAGAAATTTGATCAAGAAGTATCCCAGCCACCTCTGACTTTGAATCAAAAGGTGGGAGCGCTTCAAGGTAATGATCAGTTGGGCAGTGCGCAATGGTCTTCTGAAGGCTTGTATTCTCCCCAGGTTTCACATAGACCTTTGGACTATAAAGCTGAGGTATCTGTTACTTCATCTATATCTACTTACCTAGCAAACACCGATGCTGCTGCAAGAGAAGTATACCGTTACTCCAGAGGCTCAGGTTTTCCACCTGATGCTCAGACAGATGAGACATGTGGACAGAGATACCAAACTGCTGTCCAATCATGTTTTAGGGAAACTAGTCCCAAGGACATGTCTGTACCAGTGAGGCAGCAAAATGAGCTTTCTACCAGTACAACTTCTGTGCCTGTAGATAGAAGGTTCGGTGGTGATAGAGAACATTATATGCCACAATCAGATTACAAAATCAGTGAACAGCGTCACCTGCATGGTAATCTGCGCAGCCAAGAAAATAACACACAAGCTCATGGAAAACAAGAAATACAACCATTTAAGGACACAAATCAGAATATGGAACTGGAGTTTTCAGAGCTGGAATCGCTCTATCAAGCAAGTCTGCAAGCTTCTGAGAATACCAGATATTCACCAGGGAGACTGTTGGCTGAGAATACTGCCGGACAAAGCAACACTAAACCAGGTGAGGCGGCTCAACACACAGTTAGCAAGCAACCACAGTTCCAATCTTCTGGCCATTATTATCAAGATTCAAGTATGTCTTACATTGTATTTGATAATTAATTGTCATTTTCTCAGTTAAGTGTTTTGTTTAAGTCACATGAGTCAGTTGGCCTAACAGGGTTTGCTGGTATGTGCTTATAAGTGTAGGGAAAGTTTATGACCATGATAGGCTGAAATTCAACCATCGAAGACCCTTGGGTTACTCATCATACCTAGTCATAACATGGAATCCTTGTGCTGCCTCGCTGTTTAGTTTCAAATTCTTTGTGCAAACAGAACAGATTAGGCTGCAAAAGAAGGACTCTTGACTTATCAGTCTCCAGGTACAGTTGATCACCAAGCTTCCCCCCTCACCCACCCACCCATGCCCCCCCCCCCCCTGCCCCCGACCTTACATCATTGTTACAAAAGCAAGGCACTGTGAATGCTGAAATCTGAAATAAGAACAAGAATTGCTAGAGAAACTGAACATCTCTTAGAGTATCTGTGGAGAAAGAAACAATTAACATTTTTAGTTTAGGATGATCCTTCTTCGCATCTAAAGACTGTTCGAAATTGATAGGTTTTTGAAATGTGGAAAAAGGAGGAGTAAATGAAACTGCTGACAGAGGTGCCCTAAAGCAAAAAGTAAAGGGAGTACTTATCATATTAGAGAAATGGTGTTGATGAAGAATGGGTGTTCATATCAGAAAAGAGAGGAAACCCATTCGAACAAACGCTGAGTATTCGTGTGACCACATCTGGAGTATTGTGTACAGTACTGGTCATCATACTTTTGGAAGGATGTGTGTTGGAAGCAGTTCTGGGAAGGCTTAGTGGACTAATACTTGCAATAAATGAATTGCCTTATGAGGAAAGGCTAGATAGGTTAGGCCTGTATTCCCTAAGTTTACAAGGATTAAGGCGACTTAATTGAAACGTACAAGTCTTGAGGGAACTTAACTAGGATATTGAATGGATTTTTAAAAGTATTATTTAACCTTTTTTTAATGATCAACCTGCTCAGATATTATTACATACCTCTGGAGCAGCTGGGACTTGAACTCGGGCTTCTCAGTCCAGGGATAGGGACGTGACCCTACTGCACCATAATGGGGAGGATGTTTCTCCTTGTGGGAAAATCTACAACTAGGTGTCTTTTAAAACAATAAGGCCTTGCTGATTAAAGACAGAGATGAGGAAACGGTTTTTCTGAGGGTTTAGAATTTGGAATTTCCTTCCTCAAATGGTAGCAGATGAAGAATCTTGAAATATTTTTAAGGCAGAGCTGGATAGATTACCAAAGGGAAGAAGGATTATTGGGGACATGTAGAAGTATAAAGTTGAAATTAAAACTGATTATCCACTGTCTTATTGAATAGCAGAGCAGGGTGAAAGGGCTGAGAGGCCTGCTCTTGTCCCTTGTTGTTTTGCTCTTACAGCAATTACTCTGATTCAAAAGATTGTTACACCAGGTGTACCTGAACCCAGATGGGGCACACAACTGAATGCCACAGTGACTCCATTTTGGCAGTGGTCCAACATTGGTTGATTTGAAGGCTCTGGATTATACAGAAAAACAAGACCAGAACACTATTGTGATCAGTGATAGCTGGGTCCAATTAGAATATATTCAGCAGGAATTTCAAAAATCCATTTTATTAACTAACAGGTAAAATCATCATAGTGTTATAGGGCTGCTTTCTGATTAGAGAGAGACAACTGGTGGTGGTTTAACCTGAGGGGCCTCAGGTTGAGAAGGAGAGTCCTTTGTGGTAACCTCAGCTGGTTTGCAAGTTGGAACCCAGGCTGACTGCATATCTAGCCGTATATAGAATTAACTATCCTGTTTTGAAGATTGTGCTGATTTAAAGTGAACCAACCTAATTGATAACTGGCTACTTGTACAATTTTTAGAAAATGAAGCATGTGTTAATGTAGCTCTGATTTTTGTGTCTCCTCTAGTTTCCGCACATACACTTACAAGAAAACACTTCTCTCTGCCTGGAAGAGGTCAATCAAAAACTCCAACCGCAGAGATTGAGCGCAGTGCTTATGCAACAGTATCTTGTGGAGCACCTCTACCAGTTAGTTCAAAGGTATTTCTAAGTGAATAGAAATTCCTTACTAGCTTAATTCATAATAAATTGTGTGACTACTTGCATTGAATTGTTAGTTTCTGTCGATATGTGTGGTATTAGATTTTGAAACTTCGTTGTGGTGGACTGAGGGAAATAGGTGCCTCACAAAAGTGAATTTGAAGCAAAAAGCAACTCTTGTGGAATCCTTTTAATTCAGAGTACTCAACATCTTCTGGTTTCAAAATATGACATGGTTTTTCAATAAAGGTCTGAGTTTCCTTCAGGGAAATCAGGTTGGCAGTTCATCAGTTAGGCAATGAAAGCAGCACTTTAATGGGCAGGAACAAGAACAGAAGTTGCTGGAAAAGTTTGGCAGGGCTGGCAACATCTGTGAAGGAAACAAAATCAGAGTTAATGTCTCGCAATGGACTGAGGAAGGGTCACTGGACCCAAAACATTAACTCTGATTATTTTCTTCACATGTGTTGCCAAACCTCCTGAAAGTTTCCAACAACTTTTGTTTTTGTGCCTGATTTACAGCATCTGCAGTTCTTTTGGTTTTTTACTTTAATGGGCAGTATAAGTTGTCTTTTGAGGATTCTACAGAAATTAAGCACTGTATTACAATGGAGAATCCATCTAAAGGCAGTTGATGACCCACTCATTAGTTTTTTTTATTTCATTGATGGGATATGGGTATTGCCCATCCCTAATTACCCAGAACTATTGATGATTGGTGACTTGAGGTTACTATTTTGCTGTGTTGTATGTATTTGCATACAAAGTTGATATGCAACTATTGCATAAAGCAGTCAAATTAATTGATGGGTGATCCAGATTCAATACAGAACTTTTCCAAGGCTTAACCTTTTGCATTGTACTCCAAGTATCCACTCTTTAGATGTTTCATTTCACTGTGAACCCTGCCATGGCTAGCGAAGTTACGGTTACATCCATTTATGACTAGTACAAATGACTACAATTTCTAGCAAGATCCCCTCTTCACCTTTTTGGTGTGTTTATTCGAAACTCCTGTATTTGTAAGGACATTTTTTGTTTTTGCATCCTCTGCTGGTCATGAATGTTTAATAGATCTCAATATACCTTTATTCTCTACCTTTACAAGATGCTCGTCAGTGAACTTGCTGCAAGTGATATTGAGGAAAATGATGATTACAGTGCAGAGAATTTCCGTCGGATTGCTCGCAGCCTGAGTGGAACTATTCTTGCTAACAGAGATAATCCTGTGGTTCCTTCTCAGAGTGTTGTAAGTTAATTTTATTTATTCATTTGTGGAATGTGGACATTGCTGGCAGGCCAGCATTTATTGATCGTTCCTAACTGCCCTTGGTAAAGTGGTGGTGAGTTACCTCCTTGCACCCTTTCTGTCAATCTGGTCTAAGTGCTCTTACACAGTCCTATTAGAGACATCCAAGATTTTGACCGAGTGACAGTGACAATGACAATGTAATTTCAAGCTGGGATTATGTATGGCTTGGAAATGAACTTGCAGGTGGTGATTTCCCCACACATGTCCTGTTCTTGCCCTTTTGGGTGTTGGAGGTCGCAAGTTTGGTAGGTGTTATTGAAAGAGAAATACCAGAGCTCGATCTGTCAGGCTAGTGGACACTATTCCATTACAATCCTCTCTCTTTGCCTTATTGATTGTGGACAATCTCTTGGAACTCGAAGTGATTAATTCCCAGCAGAATTCCTAATCTCTGAACAGTATTTGTGGCCGGGGCAGTTCAATTTCTGGCCCTTGTGTGGTGCAAATGCGCTGTGCAATGTGCAGTCATCAGTAAACATTCATCAGTTCTGACCTTATGATGGAAGGAAGATTTATTAAGAGGCAATTGAAGGTGGTTGGGTCCTGGACACCACACTGATAAACTTTCCAGTGGACTAAGATAATTGACCTCCAACAGCCACAACAATCTTCCTTTGTGCTATGCATGACCCCAACCAGTGGAGAGTTTTCCTCTAATACCTATTGGCTTCAGTTTTGCCAGGTCCCCTCGATCTACTATTGCTGTAATGTTTCCAGGGCCTTTAAGGTCTGCATGTCCAGTCATTTCTTGAATACATATAGAAGGAATTGAATTGGCTGGTGACTGGTGTCTGTGATTCTGGGAACTTAAGAGGAAGATGAGTTAGATCATCCACTTAGCATGTGATAGAAGATGACTGCGAATGCATCAACTGCACCTATTAGTCTGATGTGCTGAGCTTCCCCATCATTGAATTGTCCTCTACTCTTGACTGAATGTGACAGAACTGCAGATCCTAGGTCTGATCCATTAGTTGTGGGATTGATTGGCTGTGTATGTAGCACGTTGCTTCTGCGGTTCGGCACGTAAGTTTTTACTTTCGCCAGATTGACATCTTATTTTTAGATATTCCTGGTATATCCTTGCCCTTCTTCACTCCTATTTGAACTAGGGTTGATTTTCTGGATTCCTGATAAATATTGGTGGGGGGCATGCCAAAGGACAAGGTTACAAATTGAGTTTTAATTCAGTGCTGCTGCTGCTGCTGGTGATGATTATGATGGACTACAGCACCTCATGTTTACCCAGCTTTGAATTGCTTGAACTGTTTGAAATCTGTTTCATTTAACACGGCACTAATGCGACCCAATTCAATGGAAGGTATACCGTTACAAACTATTTGTCTCCCTAAGGGTGAAATGGGCACTTCTACCAATAATTTTATGGACAGATGCATCTGTGACCGCAAGATTGGTGAGGATGAGTTCACACAGGTTTTTCTCTGTTAGTTTCCCCACTACCTGCTGCAGACCCAGTCTAGCAGCAATTGTATCAGTTATGTTGGTCAGTGGTGATGCTACCAAGTCACTCCTGATAATGATCATTGAAATTCCCCACCCAGAGTACATACAGTGCCCTTGCCAGCCTTAGCCAAAGTAACCAGCATTGCCCAAGTTTGCACCTGATACCGTGAGTCTTCATTGGGTTAATGTTGAGGACTTGAAATGTACCTTCCTGCTGACTACATTATTGTGCCACTCTTTTGGGTCTGTCCTGCCAGTGGGACAAAACATACATGGGAATGGTGATTGCTCCTATATCGCAGTCACAATAGCGTAGGCTTCTAGTCAACCAGTCCAGTGACATTTCATCCAGTGACAAAGTTCTGAGGAAGGGTCAACGGACCCAAAAAGTTAACTCCATTCTTTCCTTCACAGTTGCTGCCAGTCCTGCTGAGCTTTTCCAGCAATTTTGTTTTAGTCCAGTGACACTACAACTGTGCTACACATCCTACTGAAATAAACTTCCGCGAGTAACTTTCAACCTATATTTGCAAGCACGTGTTTTGTGCACAAGCGTTAGCATGTTGATCAATCCTCAGAAAATCTTGTGGGAGAGGCTCTCTGGAATAAATTTAAGGCAATTCTTTTTCGTTCTATCATCGGTCAGTTTCCACATATAACATTCATATCCATTTATCTTAAAAGGAAACAACAACCTTGAGAAGATGCATGGAGCCTCGAAAAAGATCGGTCAGCTCTTCTTCCTTGACCACATCCCAAGCTTCCTCCCATGATCCTCATGTGTTAACCTCTAACCTTCAACACCATTCCAACCTATCACAGCACCTTTCGTCTGATCCATTATGGCCAAGCAAGGCTGGTGAGGCAAATAGAGCATCAGGTAATCTTGGCATCTCCACTTGTACCTCCTTTGTTTGCACCGATCCCCAGTGTGTAAGACTGCAGGGTTGTCTGTCCTTGTCCATCTGTTTCCTTTCCGGGTCATATCGTTATTTGAAATGCTCTTCAAATATGGAATTGTCTACTTATCAGTGAAGCTACTGGCAGAGATACTTCACGTGACAAGACCATGTCTTGGTATTTCCTGGCATTAACTGCAAGAAGCTACCATTGGTTCCATCAGGACTACTTTAAATTTCCATAACTGTTCCGTCCCATTTGATCTTTTCATCGTTCATCTCACTTTGCTATTTTTATCTCCAGTTCCATACCTCATGTGCATTACCACCCGTGGCAGCCACATTACCCCCAACCCATTGCTTGTCCCCATCAACACTTGTATTGTTGGGCCCCAACAATACATCTTCAGTCCTGAGGAAGGGTCACTTGACCTGAAATGTTGTCTCCGATTTCTATCTTCAGATGTTGCCAGAGCTGCCGAGCTGTTGCAGCAATTTCTGTTTTTGTTTCTGACTTACAACATCCACAGTTCTTTCAGTCTTTACCTTCCACTAATTTTGTTCTTTATTAACAGCCTGCCTCACTGCTACCTCACTACTCTTGGCAATACCACATTTCTCGTATACTCATTTCTCACATCAGAACAGCTAGATCTCGAAACAACCAATACTAAGTAAGCTGACAAAAGTATGGTGGTGGTGACAGCAAAGAAAATATAGACAGGCAGAGCTTTGAGTCCCATTCCTCATTTTTTTTCTCACCCTCCATTAGGTGAGGTTGAAATGCCTTCAAGTTGGCAGTGAATGAAGAGGAGAGAAATTAGGGCAGAGAGGGAGAAAAATCAGTTGGGAGTGGTGGCTGCAAACAGTCCCCATATTACCTTAGTGTTTTGGTAAAACATTCTAATATTTAATCACCGCCTTTGTATTTACAAAAGCTCTTGGGACCGATGTCTGACTAATCAAAACAGTCTGGACAGATAGAATTATTTATTGTTATTATCACAGACATAAGATTATTGAATGAGAGCAAAACAGGTTGTCAATGAGTTAGAGATAACGCACTGTGAAGCTGGATGAACGCAGCAGGCCAAGCAGCATCAGAGGAGCAGGAAAGTTGACATTTCCGGTCAACTTTCCTGCTCCGCTGCTGCTTGGCCTGCTGCATTCATCCAGCTTCACACCGTGTTATCTCAGATTCTCCAGCATCGGCAGTTCCCATTATCTCTGTCAATGAGTTAAACCTGATGTATTGTAAATGAATGCAGTATTACAAAGTATAAGAATTCATCAAGTTTATTTGAGCATATTCCCAAGATCATTGAAGTACAAGCAGCATGGTGACACCATTGGTTATCACTGCTGCTGCCTCACGGCACCAGGGTCCTCGATTTGATTCTGAGCAACTGTCTGTGTGGAGTTTGCACATTCTCCATGTGCCTGCTTGGGTTTTCTCCAGGTACTTTGGTTTCCTCCCATGGTACAAAGATGTGTGGGTTAGGTGGATTGGCCGTGCTAAATTGCCCATTGTATCCAGGGATGTGCAAGCTTAAGTAGGTTAGCCATGGGAAATTTAGATTGACAGGAATATGATAGGGGGACGGGTGTGGGAGGGATGCTTTTTGGAGGGTTGGTGCATACTAGATTGGCTAAGTGGCTTGTACTCTCACTGTAGGAATTCTATGATGCTACATCTGTACAGAACTTTGATCAGCTATAACTGCAAAACAGAGTGCAGTTTTGCTCTTCATTTTTAAGGAAGGATGTGCTTACAATGGAGGCAGCATAGCAAAGTCAGGGACACTAGAATCATTCATGGGATGAGGCAGCTGTCCATAAAGGCTGAGTGAATTGAGTCTGTTTTTTGGAGTTTAGAAGACTGTGATCTCATTGGAACAGAAAAGATTGAGAGTCTTGGTAGGGTAAAGTGAAGTTGTTCTGCTGCTTGGGAATCTAGAACATGGGGCCACAGTCCCTGGATAAGCAACTGATCATTTAGGACTGTCAAGAGAGGAAAATTCTTTGGTCAGAGTTTTGAAAATCTGGGGAGCTGTGTACCCTAGAGAACTGTGGGAACTCCCAAGATTGAATAAGGCTGGGATAAGCAGATTTTGGTCCCTTGGGGATTGAGGTATGGGCAGCAGGTGGGCAACTGGAATTGAAATCCTAGGTAAGCAACAGATTATATTGAATTACAGTGCAGGTTTGAAGAGCTGCATCTATTCTTGCTTGTATTTCTTGACTATTCTGAAATTACTGCATTGGGTTTTATAAAACAGATTTAGGGATGTTAATCATAGACTCACTAAGGTAGCATGAGAGATGAGAAGCTTAAAACATAAGCTGAGATGGAAAAATACTGACTATTTCTTCACAACAGGGAAAAGAAGAAATCTGAAAGTTATTCAAAGTTATGTGAATGAATAAAGAAATGAATTGAAGCTTATGTTAATTGATGTTGTAGATGTCTATAATGACTTTACTAAAGCCTTTGACAAAGTCCCACTGAGAGGCTGATATGTAAAGTCAGTTCACATGGGATTCGGGGAGACCGTGTCATTGGGATACAAAATTGGCTTGATGGTTGGAGACATAGGGTGGTTCTGGATGTGAGTTTGCTCGCTGAGCTGGAAGGTTAGTTTTCAGACGTTTCATCACCATTCTAGGTAACATCATCAGTGAGCCTCCGACGAAGCGCTGGTGTTATGTCCCGCTTTCTATTTATTTGTTTAGGTCAGATAAATAGAAAGCAGGACATAACACCAGCGCTTGGTTGGAGGCTCACTGGTGATGTTACCTAGAATGGTGACGAAACGTCTGAAAACTAACCTTCCAGCTCAGCGAGCAAACTCACATCCAGAACCTAAACCTGAGCTACAAATCTTCTCAAAACTCGCTAACATAGGGTGGTGTTTGGAGGGTTGTTTTTCGGTCAAGAGGCCTGTAACCAGCAGTATTCAGCAGGGATTGGTGCTGGATCCGCTTTTGTTTGTCATTTTTGTATTTACGAGGCATGGTTAATAGATTTTCAAATGATACTGCAATTGGTGGTTTGGCCTACACTGATTATCGAGGGATCTTGATCAATTGGGCCAATCGACTGAGGAGTAGCAGATGGAGTTTAATTTGGATAAATGCAAGGTGTTGCATTTTGGTGAAACGAACAAGGGCAGGATTTGTACAGTCAGTGGTATTGTTCTGGATCATATTGTCGAACAGAGAAATCTAGGCATTCGGGTACATAGTTCTTTGAAAGATGCGTTGTGGATAGACAGGGTGGTTAAGAAGGCATTTAGCAAGCATGCCTTCATTGCTCAGACCATTGAATATAGGAGTTAGGACGTCATGTAGTTATACAGGACACAAGCCACTTTGGAGTAGTCGTCCTGCTTTAGGAAAAGTATTAAATTGGAGACGCTTCAGAAAAGATTTGCCAGGATGTTGATGGGAATGGAAGGTTTGAGTTAAAAGGAGAGGCGGGATAGACTGGGACTCTTTTCACTGGAGTGTAGGAGTTGAGCGGTGACCTGAGAGGTTTATAAAATCATGAGGGGCATAGATAAGGTCTTTTCTCTAGGGAGGGGTGTTCAAAACAAGGGGCATGTTTTTAAGATGTCAGGAGAAAAATTTACAAGGGACCTCAAAAATTTGCCTGACACATGGGTGTTTGTACCAGAGAAAGTGATAGATGCAGGTACATTTACAACATTAAAAAGTCTTTTGAACAGGTACATGAATAGGAAAGGTTTAGGGAATAATATGAGCCAAATACAGGCAAATGGGACTAGTTTATCATCTTGAATAGCATCATTGAATCCCTACAGTGTGGAAACAGGCCCTTCGGCCCAACAAGTCCACATCGATCCTTGGAGCATCCCACCCTGACCCATCCCCCTATAACCCACCTAATCAAACATCCCTGAACACTATGGGCAATTTAGTATGGCCAATCCACTTGGACTGTGGGAGGAAACCCACGCAGACACGGGGAGAAGGTGCAAACTCCGTGCAGACAGTCGCCTGAGGGTGGAATTGAACTCGGGTCCCTGGTGCTGTGAGGCAGCAGTGCTAACCGCTGAGCCACTGTGCTGCTAAACTAAACTAGTTTAGTTTTGGAAACTTGGCCACCATGGACAAGTTGGACTGAAGGGTCTCTTTCTGTGCAGTAAGGCTGTATTTACAATATTCTGTGAACCAGAAATTATGACTTTTTATCTTGATCTTTTAAAAAGATCTGGGATTGGGAGACATGCTTTTAAAATGCAGATTTGTCAGAACATCAAGTGCAGTGCTTGGAACAGTAGTTGAAAAAGGATTAATTGTAATTTGTCAAATTGGATGTGAATACCTGTATGAAAGGGTACAAAAGAATAACAAGAAACTGTGATTAAGTGGACAACACTTTCAAAGCGAGTTAATGGGAGCTACAGATGCTGGAGAATCCAAGACAACAAAGTGTGGAGCTGAATGAACACAGCAGGCCAAGCAGCATCTTATGTGCTCTTAAGATGCTGATTGGCCTGCTGTGTTCATCCAGCTCCACACTTCGTTGTCTCCCTTTCAAAGAGAGTGTTAGCTTAATGGACCAAATAGTGTCTTTACATGGTCAGGATCAGTGATAAATGTTACTCATCTATAAAATTGTTAGTATAATTTTGAAAGGCAACTTGGAAAAGTGAAGGACTTGAGTAATGCCTTGTTTTCATTTAGACTAAAAGGCAAATTTGGTCAATGTAGTGAAGTGTTATACTCTGATACAGTGGTACACACCACACCATACAATAACAGAGGGAACAACTGAAGCCTTTAAATCAGCCAGGAATTCAGTGATAAAACATGTGAAACAACAATAATTTCCACTAATTCGTAGCAAAGCTGAACTTGTGAAAATGTGATTTGATCAAAATATCTTATCATGAGTTGAAACAAAATCTGTATATGTACAAAATAGTGTCCTCTTGCTCCCTCTCTGCCAGGCTATCAGATCAGTAGCTACAGATTAAATTTCTCTGAAGATTCTTAGGATTTAACAACATTGTAATTTAAGTTTTCTACCAAATTTGCAGTGGACGATAGGGAACCTATGGGAAAATTTTTGAATATATAGTTAGTGCAGTTTTGTCACTGGTCTAGTAATTTCCAGTAACTCTGAATTTAACTTCTCTGTTTCTTGTGAAAACAGACGAGAACATCAAAAAATTTCTGGCTGTGTTTGACCGGGGTGAAACTCTCAACCATGAGAACTACCAGAGTGTTGCAGTGAATTATGGTACACTGCCACGCTTTCAGAAGAATTGGACTAAAGGACAGAGACCAATCAGAAAAGATCAGATGCATGGTACAAATAAGAATGCCATTCAGCAGAGACTAGCTCACAACAACCAAGCTGTTCTGCCAGACAAAAGAAAAGTGGAGCAACTTTGCAGAGATCCATCCAATATAACCACATTGAGCAGAAAGCTGCCACAGACTCTGACTGAAATGCCTGATAATCATGATTGTTCTAATCATTTTGCTGTGCATTATAAACCTGCACATGGTACTGTCCAAAACACTCTTCCAAAAAACAGCAACATTACAAAGACCTTAGATCTTCAAAAATCCTTTTATTACAAGTCTTCACAGTCCAGTACTGCAGGTCCAGTTCGCCTTGATGTTCCTCCAGATGAAGATTGGAGGAAAACAATCTATACCTATCCTCGGGCCAGTGAGAAAGTGCATTTGACTCATCATACTACTGCAAGAACCAGCAGTACTGATACATATTCAAGGCAGCCACCTGCTGGTCGATCAGTGACCCAACAGACCACTCCACAGCCAGGCACCAGGAGGCATCAGTGCGCTTTATGCCAGCAGGTGTTCATCAGCACAACCATGGTCTATTGTAGGAACTGTAGTGCGTACATGGGACGGTTTAAAGCTCAGCACTGACCTTTTGTGATTACGATCAACCAAAATCAAAGGCCGTCTTAGAAACAACTTATCTTTAAAGTAGGCTAATGCTTAGGCTGAACACTGGTACTACCGCTAACTGAGTAGGTTAACACTGTAAAACTGATCATTTATCAACTGTAATGTTGAAAATCGATAATACACATTTAAATGGTTAGAATAAGAAAAATTGATGAAGGTTAAAGGTCGAATGTATTTAAATTATAAAACTAACTCTTTCTGTTACTAGATAGAAATTGTATTTAGACTTTTGATGCTGGATCTGAAAGCTGCACTGTTCTCCTTTGGGTACACTAAATTGATTTTTACTGTATCACAAACCTAGCCACTTTATTAGTTTGGATCTTTTGAACTGATCAAAAATGTGCAGTATAATGATTGAAATGACATTGTGATTTACTTGTCAGTTTGCAATAGACATTTTATGATGTCATTGTCATGAAAAGACAACTTAATAACCCATTGAACTCATTCCAGATCTATCAAGTTCAATGAAAAGAACAACTGGGGGGCCACTTTAATATTTTGTTTTAACCAATAGTACAAATTCTCTTTAAGCCTCTGTGATTCCAGCATTTCAAAAGTTACTAAGGTGATTTTAAATATATGTAGCAGGATCCTAGCTAATGGATATTTATTTAACATGTTTTGCTGTAATTTCTCTCTTTACGATTTTAGCAGAGGTGTTCACCCATTTAATGCAATAAGGTATTGCTTCCACTAAAAAGAGTGGCGAAAGGAATTGCATAGGGCCATGGAGCTTCTGTAACTAGTGTCTTTGCTGATCTGCCTCTGGACCCCATTAATAATTTTAATGAAGTGCGGTAACTGCATGGGCACTTATTGCCAGCTTCACATGCAGAAACTTTCCTTTGTCTATTCTTGATCTTGAAAGAGGTTAAAAGATCAATGTTATACAATGATTCAGCTTACAATGTGGTTTGATATGATTGTGGTTGGTTGCAGTTTGAGATGGTGTTCATACTAACCACCTGTGAACAATTAGTTTTTCTATAGCACACATAACTGAGGTGAAACATGTCTATTGTAACTGCCCACGTGGAAGACACCTTGACACTTTACTGACCGTCCCATACCTATGTATATGATTAAAATGATCTTTGATTGTAGGTCTGATGTGAGAGGCAGTGTAAAGATACTGTTTCACTGAGGGCCATTGGAGATGAAAAGCTGCTGTAAAAATAAATGAAGGATGCAGATTAAAATGTAATTATTGAAGAAGTATGTATATATACCCAGTCACTGGGTTCAAGTGTGATGGTGTGACAAGTGGAGAAAAATTAGTTTTGATGTCTAAATATTGAATAGTTAAAAGGATGTTACAGGACACCCAGATAGATATTTAGAGGAATTGGTCCAGAGGAAAGCTTCAGCTGTGGGCACAAGTTCTGAACTTTGCCTTTAATTTCCTTCTTCTGTTATTTTTATAATATGTATGATTCTGATTTTTATTTGTGGCAGCCTGTAAAATTCATCGTGACTTCCAGACTGCTGAAAATCCATGGGAAATGCCACCAGTAACTACTGTTGTAATATCTGCAGCTTCATGATCTTGACTGTACCATTGGTGAATGAGTACTGAGAGGTTCTGCATTAAGTACGAGGCCATCCACACCATTGTGTATATCCTATAAGACTCCTGATGATAAATTTATAGGTGTACAAATGTAGGTTAAGAGATTTTATTGTAGAAAACTGTTTACAGATTTGTACTGTAATTTCATACTTGTCTGCTTAGTAAAAGCTTGATATTCTTGCTAATGTATTACTGTTAAAATGTGTACAGCTTTTACAGCCAATGAGAAGTGAATTGGAAAATTTCTGTATCTATTGCAGTGCTAGAAAATGCAACTCATATTTTTGCAATAAATATCCAAATGTGTGAATAATTGGGCTGTTGTTGGTCTAACTCTGAAAAGTAAAACATTTAAGACAAAAAGTGATATGTCTCTTTGCTGGGTGAATTAAAAGAATTGGAAACTTAGCAGACAGTTTGTTCCATCATTCTCTAGCTGACTTATTTACTCTGAGTAACTGAGCACCACAAAGAATAAACAAAATAAAGTTCTACATTTGTAAAGCACTCTTCATTCTTTATGGCCAATTAATTATTTATTACCTTCGAAGTATAGTCATCCTGTTGTGGAGGGCAACATGACAACTAATTTTTAATGTTCCAAGAACAGTGCAAGGTAAGTGTCTAGATAATTTGTTCTTGACAGTGTTGCTGAGGACTTAGTGTTAGTTGAGATAATGGGAGAATTCGCTTGTTTTTTCCGTGGTGTGAGCAGTAGGCAGGTCTATGACTTAACTCCCAGCACCTTTGACTTCATAACACTCTCTCTGCATTATCCTGAGACATCAGCTTGGAGTATTCCACAATCAGAGGATTGGTCCCTAATGATAAGCAGTTTAAAATTGATGTCAGGAAGAAAAAGTAACATATTCTAATAATCAAAGCAAATTTTAATGATCAACTTCAAAGGTCAGTGTTATGCATTTTGAATCATTTGCAACTCTAGATGAGGGAAATTTACGTATTGTATTAGACCATAAGACATAGGAGTGGAAGTAAGGCCATTTGGCCCATCAAGACCACTCATGGCTGATGGGCATTTCAACTCCACTTCCCTGGACTCTCCCCGTAGCCCTTGATTCCTTGTGAGATCAAGAATTTGTCGATCTTTGCCTTGAAGGCATCCAACGTCCCGGCCTCCACTGCACTCCGTGGCAATGAATTCCACAGGCCCACCACTCTCTTGCTGAAGAAATGACTCCTCGTTTCTGTTTTAAATTTACTCCCTTTAATTCTAAGGCTGTGCCCATGGGTCCTAGAATCCCCGCCTAACGGAAACAACTTCCTAGCGTCCACCCTTTCGAAGCCATACATTATCTTGTACGTTTGTATTAGATCTCCCCTCAACCTTCTAAACTCTAATGAATACAATCCCAGGATCTTCAGCCATTCTGCCAAAGCTTGTCATTGGACTGTGCCTAGTGGTGGATCCAGGTGGTTTGAACAAATATATAAAGCATTTCCAAAACACGCTTGAGCAGGAAGCACCATGCCAATGATGTTTAATTTGTGTTTGGGACAGCCTCTGTGCTGCAGCCACAGATTTATGACCCCTATCTTTCATATTGCAGTGACTAGTAGGAGAGTGAAAATATTTTTTTGCATCATATTATGGTCACCTGAACTGGAGCAAAGAACAATACAGCACAGGAACAGGCCCTTTGGCTCTCCAAGCCTGTGCCAACACATTTTGCCCGCCCTTATTAAAACTGCCTTCACTTGCAGGATCCATATCCCTCTGTTGTCTTCCAATTCATGTATTCATCCAGGCATTTCTCGAATACTGCTTTTGTGTCTGCTTCCACTACACCTCTGACAGTGCATTCCAGGCATTCACCATCCTTTGTATGGGAAACAAAAGTGCCTCAAACATCTATTTCTTGCAAATCAGTCCATTTGATTCTATATGCTTATAGGTCTTATCCCCGAGAGTCTTTTCCAATAATTTCCCTATCACTGAATTGAGGCTCACAGGCTTATAATTTCCTGGATTATCCCTGTTACCTTCTTTAAACAACGGGACAGTAATAGCTATTCTCCAGTTCTCTGTGCCCTCACCTGTGGCCAAAGAGCTGCTCACCCGCTTCGAAGTAACTCACCTGGCTTATCAGTTACTCATAACAAGATCAGGAATTTCTCTCCCTCTGTAGGAAGCAGTCGTACTACTTAATGAAGATGGACTACACTTTTTTTTTAAGCAATTCCTTTGTCTTTTCTTCATTCCCTCCCTTGGGCGATTACACCAAATTTAGAACACATCAATATTTTACTTCTTGTCACGCTCTCGAGTGACTATACACCTTGAAGCATGTGTTACAGATTATCTGATAGTCTTATTCCAATAAAGCAGAACAGGCTACAAAATATTTAAAAGCATATTGTTCCCAATCCTACGTACAAATCTTTTTGAAGTCAACTGGAGTGGTTTCAGTACTTAACACTGTATAAGAATACAGCCTGATTTGCTAGTATGTCAACAGACTAGACTCTGTTCAGGAAACCTTTTCACCATTCATTTTATTCCTGTTCTTTTAGAATCTTCTTGCATCAGAAGTTGCTGTGTGAAGCTCAAGTTAAGTACAATTATTTTTAAGCAAGGACTTACCACAAAGAAGTTGTAGAAATATAGTTTACCATCTGGATAAAAGGCAGAGGATCAGATGTTGCGCCACATCGGGTACAAACACACTGCAAGAAAGAATTATTCTGTACAGTCCATCAAAAAAGGACAAAATTACTACCATGTTTCCAAGCTGTTTGTTCAGTGTTCACACATGACTACGAGACATGAAAGCAGAACATACTTGCTGTATGAGACAGAGTTAACATTCTGACTCTAAAGAGTCATGTGGGATTCAAAACATTAACTGTTCTATTTCAACAGATGTGGAATTTCTCCTGCACATTCTGTTTTTCAGACTCCAGCATCCACAGTACTTTGCTCAAGCTTGCTGAACATTGGATATTATTAACTGGTCTTTAAAATCTAGTCAGTTTTTTATGGATGCAACTAATACCAATACTAATCAAAAGAGGCAGCTTCCAATTTAATTTTATACTTAATACATAATCACCATGTACAAAGACACAGAGACAAACGTGATAGCATGTACATCACTGTGCAGACAGACTCCAGAAATAATTCCTGCCATAAAGGACATGCACAGGCAGAGATATTTTCCATTCATTTCAAAACATCATTCCAAAATTAGTCGATCAAACTGTTCTGATTTCACTCATTTTTTAGTGCCACCCATATAGCATACTTAATATTGCAGTAGTCCTCAAAAGATCTAAATCCTACCTAAAATGTAACTGATTACTGTATTTTGCACAATCGCAATGTGGTATTTTTAGGCTACTTCCAAAAAAACCATCAAAATTATTAACTTGATTTTACACCACAATGACTTTACACCATTACAAATATGTTGTCCTATTTATTCCTTATTTTGGAAAATAAGCTTCAGGAAATTCAGCATGGCACGAGGTACTGTAATCTGAAATTTCAGTTTAAATATGTCTGTGATAAATTTAAAGTGTAATTAATACAAAACTAAATCATGATATTAAATTGTTTTTTAAAATGTGTTCTTATTACCAGCAATGAGAACCTTTTCCTACCTGTTCAAATAAAGTCATTACAAATTTCCGGTGAGGAACCCAATGTTTTGCTGTGCAAATGTCCCCTTTTGTTTCATCAGCAATGTGGAAGTCTATGCATGTAACCATTTAATGCTACCGCTCTCCCTTTATAATTTGTGTTTACTGGGCTATCAAGACCTCAAAACTACACTTCATGTTTGTCTAGAAATAAGACACAGAGAGAAAGTAAGATAGTCAGTGTTGTTATGGGCCAGACCAAACCTCTTCAAAACATATGTGAAGAAGATAGCCTAGACCCTACCATTTTCTTACTTTAAAGTTAAGAGTAAGGCAGATTTCAGCCTAGAGTGCCTCCAATTTGTTCCACTCTCTTTGCTCTTTGTGTTCCAGATGCAATTTGATTGGTCAAACTACTCAACTTTAAGCAAAACACACTTGTACTTCTGTAATGCTTTAGTGATTGAGTTATTTTGAGGCATCTTAAGGTTGTGAAATGAGTGTGAGATTGCGAATTATTTCCTGGTGATTTAATATATTTGTTTACCCACAGCCACACAGGTCCCCTTAGGGAGGGTAACACATTTTTGTGCATTTTCAGTTGGTTGCCCTCTGACACATATTTAGTTGAACAGCCTTAGGTTCAGTTGGGTTGCTGCGAAGTAGACAACTTGGAATTAACTTAAACACCTAACCAAAACCCATCTCTGATGAATGTCAAGAGCCAATCACTGGTCTTTCCGTCCCGCCATGCCATTTCATTGTGGTCTCCACCTTTTTTCCTTTTGTTGTTTCTGCTACTTCCTCATTTTTGATACCACAAATGGCATCTATCATATTGTTAGCATTGTACCACTGAAGCCTTTCAGCCTAGAGTGCCTCCAATTTGTTCCACTCTCTTTGCTCTTTCCTCAGTTCTGTATTTTCTTCCTTTTCAAGTACTGATCCACAACCCACTTGAAAATTACTCTCGAATCTGCTTTTAGGCAGTGGATTCAGCATGTAACTTATTGGGCAAACAGTTTCTCCCCCTAGGCCAGGCATCATCAGAGGAGCAGGAACGCTGAAGTTTCGGATCAGGACCCTTCTTCAGAAATGCTGAAGAAGGGTCCTGACCCAAAACATCAGCTTTCCTGCTCCTCTAATTCTGCCTGGCCTGCTCTGTTCATCCAGCTCTACACTATGTTATCTCAGGCTCCAGTGCTGGCAGTTCTTACTGTGTCTGGGTTTCTCCTTCTGTTGACTTAGGTTGAATTAGGAAAAGAACCTAAGATTGTGAGATGTAGGAGCACAACTAAGCCATTTTGTCCTATCAGTTCTGCTGTACTGTTCAATGAGATCATGACAGATCTGATAGTCCTCAACTCCACTTTCATGCCTTTTCCCCATAGTCACTTACTGATTGAAAATCTGTCTTATTGACCACCCTCTACAACTTTCTGCTGTATAGAATTCCACAGATTCACCACCCTCTGAGAGAACAAATTCCATTGTCTTAAATGGTTGACCCTTACTTTGCCCTGGTCCTAGACTCTTCCAACAGGCGGCACCAACCTTTCAACATCTACCCTGTTGAACCACCTGAGAACCTTATGTTTCAATAAAGTCATTTGTTACTTTTGTAAATTCCAATGATTACAGGCTGAGCCTACTCAACCTCTCCATAACCAGATCAAACTAGTGAACATTCTGTACACTGTTTCCAATACCAAGATGTCTTACAAAGTACAGTACAGGAGCAGTCCATTCAGCCCATGTATGATGTTTTTCCAAATTAAAACCTTTTGCCTCTATGCAGGGTGTATCCCTCTATTCCCTGCCTATTCATATTTCTGTTCAGATGCTTCTTGAATGTTTCTATTTCCACCATTTCCTGTAGCAGCACATTCCACCCTTTGTGTAAAAAAAAGACTTGCCTCTTACATCACCTTTAAATGTTGCCCCTAGTAGGTGACATTTCTGCCCTGGGAATAAGACCCTGACACTCTATTCCATACATGCCTCTCAGTTTAGTAAACTTCTGTCAGGCCATCCTTCATCCTTTGCTCAAGTGAAAACAAATCAAGTCTGTAGAATTTCTTCTCATAGCTAACACCTTCCAAACCAGGCCGCATCCTGGTAAACCATTTCTGTACCCTCTCTAAAGGCTTAACATCCTTCTGGTAGTGTGGTGGCCAGCACGGTACAAAATATTCCAAATGTGGTCCCACTTACATTATTGATTTGCAAAGCATGAAAACAGATCTTTCAGCCCAACTTATCCTCACCAATCAGATATCCCTTTAAACCCTTCCTATTCGTATACCCACTCAGATCCTTTTAAATGTTTTAAATTTACCAGCCTCCACCACTTCCCCTGCAACTCATTCCATACAAGCATTGCCCTCTGCATGAAAAAGCTAGCCCCTCCGGTCCATGTTAAATCTTTCTCCTCTCATCTTAATCCACGGTCTCTAGTTTTGAACTCCTGGGAACATGAGGTAAAAAGACTTTGGCTGTTCATCCTATTCATGCTCCTTATGATTTTATAAACCCCTCAGTCTCCAACACTCCAGGGGGATAAAAGCCCAAGCCCGTTGATAGGAAAAAATTTGTAAAGATAAGTGTACAATCCATGCAATCAGAAGCCAGGGAAATTATAGTGGGGAACAAATAACTGGCAGCAACATTGAACACACATTTTTGTCTTCACAAAAGAGGCCAGAAATAGCCACTCACAAATGTTTGGGAACCAAGGGTCTAGTGAGAGGAAGGATTGGAAGGAAATCAGTATTTCTTAGAAGATAGTGTTTAGGAAATTCATGAGGTTAGAGGATGACAAATCACTAGAGCTGATAATCTACATCCTATATTGTGAAAGGAAGTGATCCTATTAAATGCTTTGGGAGTCACCTTCCAAAATTCTATAGAATCTGGAGCAGTTCCCAAAGATTGCAGCCTGGCAAATATAGCTCCACTATTTAAAAAAGGGAGAGAACAGATCATGAGACCAGTTAGGTCAAACATCAGAAATGGGGAACATACAAATGTCTATCATGCTAACATTTGGACTGTATTAATGAGATTGGACAAAGCCAGCATGGGTTTATGATCGATAAATCATGCTAACAGATCGACTGGAGTTTTTCAGGATGTGAATAACAGAATAGATAGGGACAAACAGCAGATGTTTTGCGGTTTCTCAGAGGCTTTTGAAAAAGGCCCACATTGGAGGCTTGTGGGCAAAATTTAAAACACCTGGGATTGAGGTCAATGGGAAAATAGTTGGTGGACAGATGTGAACTGAGGGTAGGAATAGTTTTTTTCCTTGATTCCATACAATGACGATTACATGACCAGGGAATGAGTATTACAAAGATTTGTGCTTTGCAGCATTCAAGGAGCAGGAAGGCAGCCGTTTCAGGTCTAGACCCTTCTTCAGGCCCGAAACATCAGCCTTCCTGTTCCTTTGATGCTGCTTGGTCTGCTGTGTTCATCCAGCTATACACCTTGTTGTCTCAGATTCTCCAGCATCGGCAGCCCCTACTATCTTTGGGTACAGAGAGGATGTTTTTCCTGGCTGGGGAGTCTAGAACCAGGGTTCAGAGGCTCAGGATACAGGTAGACTATTTAGGAATCATGAGGAGAAATATCTTCATCAAAGGGTAGCGAACCTATGAAATTCTCTACCTCCGAAGGCTGTTCAGGACAAGTCACTGAATATATTCAAGAAAGAAGATAAATTCCTAGATATTGAAGACATAAAAAGGGCATGGATAGAAAGTGGGAATATGGCTTTGAGATAGAGGATTATATTGATTGGTGGAGCAGCTTCAAGTGCCAGATGTCTTATGCCTGCTCCTGGTTCCTATGTTAACTGCATTAGGTGTGTAGGTACATGCTGTCCCATTCATATTCATGACGTTTGCCCTTAAATCCTCCACCTCTATGCAGATTGTTAATAAAGTGTCAAGATTTTCTTTAGAGTTACTTGTGACATCTCTTTCAACAAGTTTCCCCTCTGCCTGCTTCTTGGCAAGGTTTTCTATTTAAATGATATTTTAATGGATTCTGCCCTTCATCTCCATATATTTACAGAATCCCTACAGTGTGGAAGCAGGCCATTCAGCCCATCAGGTCTACACTGCCTGTCCAAAAAGCATCCCACTCAGACCTCCACCCCCTACCTGTATTCTTACATATCCAATGGCTAACCCACCTGGCCTGTAAATTCCTGGACACTATAGGCAATTTGGCACGGACAATCCACCTGACCTACACATCTTTGGACTCTGAGGGAAAAAAACCCACAACATCCAGGGGAAACCCACACAGACGCAGGGAGAATGTGCAAACTCCACACATACAATAGCCTGAGGGTAGAGTCAAATCCAGGTCCCTCAGGCTGCAAGGCAATAGGGTTAACCATTGACCCACTCTGCCACCCGCATCATACTGTGCAGCCAAGTCAAGCATTAAATTTGGCATTGATGTCTGAAGCTAATCTGTCAACAGGAAATAGAATCAAAGAAATGCCTTCCCTATGACTTTGTGGACTTTGGATGCTCACAACTTTTGGCAATTATTTACATGTCTACTGGTTAATTGTTCCAGAAAATGAAAGTGATCTTCAGTCACTTTGAGGTTCCCTGAAAGGATATCTCTCTAAAATCTCCTCTCCTAAGATGTGTTGAAAACACACTCTAGATTGTGAGCAAGATAATAAAATGTGAGGCTGGATGAACACAGCAGGCCAAGCAGCATCTCAGGAGCACAAAAGCTGATGTTTCGGGCCTAGACCCTTCATCAGAGAGGGGGATGGGGGGAGGGAACTGGAATAAATAGGGAGAGAGGGGGAGGCGGACCGAAGATGGAGAGTAAAGAAGATAGGTGGAGAGGGTGTAGGTGGGGAGGTAGGGAGGGGATAGGTCAGTCCAGGGAAGACGGACAGGTCAAGGAGGTGGGATGAGGTTGGTAGGTAGCTGGGGGTGCGGCTTGGGGTGGGAGGAAGGGATGGGTGAGAGGAAGAACCGGTTAGGGAGGCAGAGACAGGTTGGACTGGTTTTGGGATGCAGTGGGTGGGGGGGAAGAGCTGGGCTGGTTGTGTGGTGCAGTGGGGGGAGGGGATGAACTGGGCTGGTTTAGGGATGCAGTGGGGGAAGGGGAGATTTTGAAACTGGTGAAGTCCACATTGATACCATATGGCTGCAGGGTTCCCAGGCGGAATATGAGTTGCTGTTCCTGCAACCTTCGGGTGGCATCATTGTGGCAGTGCAGGAGGCCCATGATGGACATGTCATCAAGAGAATGGGAGGGGGAGTGGAAATGGTTCGCGACTGGGAGGTGCAGTTGTTTGTTGCGAACTGAGCGGAGGTGTTCTGCAAAGCGGTCCCCAAGCCTCCGCTTGGTTTCCCCAATGTAGAGAAAGCCGCACCGGGTACAGTGGATGCAGTATACCACATTGGCAGATGTGCAGGTGAACCTCTGCTTAATGTGGACTGTCATCTTGGGGCCTGGGATGGGGGTGAGGGAGGAGGTGTGGGGACAAGTGTAGCATTTCCTGTGGTTGCAGGGGAAGGTGCCGGGTGTGGTGGGGTTGGAGGGCAGTGTGGAGCGAACAAGGGAGTCACGGAGAGAGTGGTCTCTCCGGAAAGCAGACAGGGGTGGGGATGGAAAAATGTCTTGGGTGGTGGGGTCGGATTGTAAATGGCGGAAGTGTCGGAGGATAATGCGTTGTATCCGGAGGTTGGTGGGGTGGTGTGTGAGAACGAGGGGGATCCTCTTGGGGCGGTTGTGGCGGGGGCGGGGTGTGAGGGATGTGTCGCGGGAAATGCGGGAGACGCGGTCAAGGGCGTTCTCAATCACCGTGGGGGGGAAGTTGCGGTCCTTAAAGAACTTGGACATCTGGGATGTGCGGGAGTGGAATGTCTTATCGTGGGAGCAGATGCGGCGGAGGCGGAGGAATTGGGAATAGGGGATGGAATTTTTGCAGGAGGGTGGGTGGGACCCACCCACCCTCCTGCAAAAATTCCATCCCCTATTCCCAATTCCTCCGCCTCCGCCGCATCTGCTCCCACGATAAGACATTCCACTCCCGCACATCCCAGATGTCCAAGTTCTTTAAGGACCGCAACTTCCCCCCCACGGTGATTGAGAACGCCCTTGACCGCGTCTCCCGCATTTCCCGCGACACATCCCTCACACCCCGCCCCCGCCACAACCGCCCCAAGAGGATCCCCCTCGTTCTCACACACCACCCCACCAACCTCCGGATACAACGCATTATCCTCCGACACTTCCGCCATTTACAATCCGACCCCACCACCCAAGACATTTTTCCATCCCCACCCCTGTCTGCTTTCCGGAGAGACCACTCTCTCCGTGACTCCCTTGTTCGCTCCACACTGCCCTCCAACCCCACCACACCCGGCACCTTCCCCTGCAACCACAGGAAATGCTACACTTGTCCCCACACCTCCTCCCTCACCCCCATCCCAGGCCCCAAGATGACAGTCCACATTAAGCAGAGGTTCACCTGCACATCTGCCAATGTGGTATACTGCATCCACTGTACCCGGTGCGGCTTTCTCTACATTGGGGAAACCAAGCGGAGGCTTGGGGACCGCTTTGCAGAACACCTCCGCTCAGTTCGCAACAAACAACTGCACCTCCCAGTCGCGAACCATTTCCACTCCCCCTCCCATTCTCTTGATGACATGTCCATCATGGGCCTCCTGCACTGCCACAATGATGCCACCCGAAGGTTGCAGGAACAGCAACTCATATTCCGCCTGGGAACCCTGCAGCCATATGGTATCAATGTGGACTTCACCAGTTTCAAAATCTCCCCTTCCCCCACTGCATCCCTAAACCAGCCCAGTTCATCCCCTCCCCCCACTGCACCACACAACCAGCCCAGCTCTTCCCCCCCACCCACTGCATCCCAAAACCAGTCCAACCTGTCTCTGCCTCCCTAACCGGTTCTTCCTCTCACCCATCCCTTCCTCCCACCCCAAGCCGCACCCCCAGCTACCTACCAACCTCATCCCACCTCCTTGACCTGTCCGTCTTCCCTGGACTGACCTATCCCCTCCCTACCTCCCCACCTACACCCTCTCCACCTATCTTCTTTACTCTCCATCTTCGGTCCGCCTCCCCCTCTCTCCCTATTTATTCCAGTTCCCTCCCCCCATCCCCCTCTCTGATGAAGGGTCTAGGCCCGAAACGTCAGCTTTTGTGCTCCTGAGATGCTGCTTGGCCTGCTGTGTTCATCCAGCCTCACATTTTATTATCTTGGAATCTCCAGCATCTGCAGTTCCCATTATCTCTAGATTGTGAGCAGTTTTGGGCCCACTATCTAATGAAAGATGTGCTGTTGAAGGTGGGGTTCTAGATGAAGCATGTAAGAGTGATTCTGAGGATGCAGGGCTTGTCATGTGAAGTATAAGTTGAGGACTCCGAGTTTGTACTCAGTGGTGTTTAGAAGGATGAAGGGGGATCTGATTGAAACTTATGGAATACTGACAGGCATGAAAAGAGTGGTTGTGAAGAAGATATTTCCACTAGTAGGGCACAGCCTCAGAGTGAATGGATGACCCCTTTAACTGAGGCGAGGAGGAATTTCTTTAGCCAGTGGTTGGTGAATCTTTGGAATGCATTCCAACAAAACGCTGCGGAGGACAAGTCATTGAGTGTATTTAAGACAAAAATAGATTGGTTCTCGATTGGTAAGGGATCAAGGGTTGCAGGGAGACAGCAGGAGAAAAGGCTTGAAAAGCATATCAGCCATGATTGAATGGTGTGGCAGACTCAATGGGCTGAATGGCCTAATATAGCTACATCATATCGTCTAAGAGCCAGCATGGGCTGATGAGTCAAATGGAGCTCTACTGCAAAATTAAATCAAAACGGGCTGTGGTATTTTTAAAAATCATCCTTTCATATAATTGTAAGAAGTACATGACAAAAGTTAAGAGATAACAAGGTGTAGAGCTGGATGAACACAGCAGGCCAAGCAGCATCAGAGGAGCAGGAAGGCTGATGTTTCGAGCCTGAAGAAGAGTCTAGATCTGAAACGGCTGCCTTCCTGCTCCTCTGATGCTGCTTGGCCTGATGTGTTCATCCAGCTCTGCACCTTGTTATCTCAGATTCACCAGCATCTGCAGTTCCTGCTATCTCATGACAATGTTTAATTTTTGTTTAATAATTTTTTAAGGAACATTAATCAACTTACTGTAGGGTCAATGCCCTCTCCATAACAGAAATACCATACTAAATCAAAATAACAGTGTAGTTGTGGAGAAAAGATGCTCTTGCATTGAAACATGTATATAATGGGCACACGCTCACAATTATTAAGTGACTTCATTTAGAAGAAGAATTCAAAATGTTCTAATTTTGTGCCCAGTTCAGTGCAACAATATTCAATTACTAGGCTGTCAGTTGAACAATTCAGTGGAAATTGTGTTAAAAATGACGATATCAACAATCTCAAGTAGACTTCTTAATGACCATTCACCCCAACTCAACTTCTCACCTGCAAAAGGATTAAGCTTTTAGGGAAAAGAAAGTATGTGCATTGCATCTGAAATGGACTTCTCGTAAGGAAAACACTAAGGGCAAATATATTGTGAATGTCACTTGTAATAAATTACAAACAGTCACAGATAGAAGTATCAGTGCCTGTGTCACTGATGAAGGTGACTGAATCAGTCAGACTTACTATATAAACTACTGGTCGGCGTTTGAAGAATTTACATTTTGTGATTTTGATCAGTATTAAGTGAAATTAAATTGCTTGCCTTACCCATGCCAAACAAAGCAGTTGTTGGTCCTGTTATTGTAATCACGGGTTTGTTGTGTAAGAATAACTATAATAGTTGCCATTGTCTTCAGTTTCCATGGTATCAATGAGCGATATTTTGGATTTTTTCACTGTCCTAGCTAATATTTAGCCACCAAACAGCATCAATAATGTTGTGTTATCTGGTCATCATCATTATGCTGTCTGTGGGAGTTTGCAATGCACAAATTGGCTCCTGCACTTCCTAACTTACAATAATCTGGATGTGCCGGTGTTGGACTGAGGTGGACGAAGTCAAAAGTCACACGACACCAGGTTATAGTCCAACAGGTTCATTTGAAATCACAAGCTTTCAGACTGCTGCTCCTTTGTCGGGTGAAGTGATGAAAGAACAGCGCTCCAAAAACTTGTCATTTCAAATAAACCTGTAGGACTATAACCTGGTGTTGTGTGACCTCTGACACACTGTGTAGAGTTTGTACATTCTCCCCGTGTCTGCGTGGGTTTCCTCCAGGTGCTCCGCTTTCCTCCCACAGTCCAAAGATGTGCGGGTTAGGTGGATTGGCCATGGGAAATTGCCCGTAGTGTTCAGGGATGTGTAGCTTAGGGGGATAGGTCTGGTGTGACGCCGTTTGTGTCGGTGTGGACTGGTTGGGCTGAAGGACCTGTTTCCACACTGCATGGATTCTATGCTACATAATATCAATATTTAAAAGTACATTGCTTGTAATGAGCATTATAACTGAACTCCTGGTGTTGAAAAAGGTGATATATAAATGAAAGTATTTACAAACAATAGATATCGACCAAGACAGAGGACTTAATGTTTAAAGGCAGGCATAGTTTTGTGTGCTCAGTGATGGATCCTTTGACTCACTTACAACCTCAGTCATGGTACAATATTACTTTCTCAAATTTTTGTAACATCTGTGACTCAGTGAAGCTACTTTCCTCTTTCCTTCTAAGAATGTCAAGACTGGAACCTTATACCTCCCTATGTTCCCTTTCTCTCTGTCCATGAGTTTTTAAAACCTGAAGCCATTGTCATTGACACATTCATTTGTTTTATAGTGACTGCCAGTCTCCAGCTTGGTTGACAGCTATCATGGACTGTTCTTTGCCCAAGGTTTCCAGTTTAAAACTACGATGGAAGGAATAGAAACCAGATTCATCTCTGGAGAGGGAAGCACAGTTAATGTTGCAGGTGTCTGTTTCAGCTGAATACTCGTTTTTACCTTTGGCAAATATTTAAAATCATAAAATATCTGTGAGATTGAAATTAAAATGAATAGAGCTAGTCACAAACCAGAAACATTTCACTGTTACACACTCCTCAAGTGCTACCTGACTTGCTGAGTATTTCCTACATTTTCTGGCCTCATTGTTGATTTCCAACATCAAGTAATTTGCTTTTGGATCAGGAGGAGGCAGCTTTCATTGTGTAAATGGACATCAATCAGCTTTCATTGTGTCAAATGGACATCAATCAGCTCAACAAAATACTGCAAATGCTTGGTCCTGTGGTTTTACACTGCACAATAAATGTCAGCTTTGTGTTCTGACACCTAGAAAGGGCTGTTTTTGTGTGTAATATCCCAAAAATGTTTACATATATTACACACTGTCATCAGTTTGGAAATCATGGAACTGATTTCCTGTGTTTGGCTCTGTGATTAATCTCCCACTCACCTGATGTTGTTTACTAGGTAATAAATCATACCAATTAAATACATGAAAATGTATGGACGAACAACCAAGGATTCATGGAAACCAAACTCACCATAACAAATTGCAAAGTTTAATTAATGTGCTCAATTAACTCCTGATCTTCTCCAAAGTAAACCAGTAATCTTCTGCCTTTTGATTAGAAGTAATCACAAAAAACAAGGTTCATCATCATTACTTCATCGACACTGAGAGGGGTTGGGTCTGGACCACAAATGTGTTCTTCACTGTTGCCAATGTCTGAGAATGCATGCTTTTAGAAAAATGACATGTATAGGAGATTATTACCATTGTGTTCCAAAGCATTTTTGTCGATAATGTCTCTGTGATAGACCAAGTGTGCTTGCCTACTGAGGAGCAGGCCAAACTAATTGTACAGGGTTTTGTGATGGTTCTTGGTGAAGACAGCAGCTCCACATGTAATCATTTGCAAGGCTATCCACCCACGGGGGAAATTGTTGATAACCTGCAAGGGTTAATGAGATAAGTTTGCTCTTTATGATTATAAGTTTTTTGCCTTACACCCCTTTAAGTTAGATCTAACAGAATGGGCAGCCAAGGCAGCTCAAGGCAGACCACATTGCCACCACATAGAATCAGTTTCAAATTGTTGTGGCTATACTGTGAAGTTTTCTTTCAGTCAATGTGGCCACTGAATCAAAATCCGGCAAAATGTGTGTAATTGTTGCCACCGTGAAAACATAGCCAGCTATCATGGGTAGCCATTTGTATTGGGAGAAAGAGATAATAGGAACTGCAGATGCTGGAGAATCCGACATAACAAGGCGTAGAGCTAGATGGACACAGCAGGCCAAGCAGCATCATAAGAGCAGGAAGGATGACATTTCGGGCCTAGACCCTTCATCAGGTCTAGGCCCGAAAAGCAGCCTTTCTGCTCCTCTGATGCTGCTTGGCCTGCTGTGTCCATCCAGCTCTACACCTTGTTATCTTGTATTGGGAGAATATCAGTAGCTGTTGGCATTTGCGTTAAAGTAGGTTTGGACTTAATTTATTTCTTCAATGGTAAGATGATGTGTTTTCTTAGAGTAGTGAGAGTATGAAGTAAACCAGAGAGGCAGGCAAGTTTTCTTTAGAAACATAACAATCTTCTACCTGTTAATTCTTACAAGTTGTATAAAATGTAGAAGTAAGAATGTTGCCATTATACACAGAAGTGCAACTTCATTTTGTCAGAAGCCCCAAGGTTTTGCTGAAGTCAAAACCTTGTTCAATCATGTACGTCTCTCCAGGGGCTCTGAAAAATACATAGCAGAGAGAATGGAACACATCAGTTAGATATTGGTGCTTCTGCAAAAAATTGACCAAACCAGTAAATATCCCAAATGCCAATATTTAAGGTACACATCCAAGATGAAATTGGTGTCCTCACTGAACATATTTTATCTGAATTTTAGGATTATCTCTTATATTGGATTCATTTCTTTCATTATTTTTATACCAAAAACAATGACTCCCTTGGGTATCTTCTCTAGGGAATGTAAGCAAATTTCCTTTCAACTAAAGTGCTTTTCATTCATCTTATTCTAAAGATAGCAATGTGGTCAGCACAGCATAATAATTCAATGTCAGGCCAGATTATGTAAAAGTTATTGTATATGCAGATGAAAAGGATTAAAACAAGCACAAATGGCTCATGGAAGTGATGCTGGGTGAATGCAAAGACTTGGAGATATGAAAGTGGGAGAAATTGGAAGGTCTCCTGTAAATGTGCTGTTTTCATAATCCCAATAAACAAGTTTTAGTAAGCCATGCCATCTTTGTAACTGAAGCAAATTTGAAACCATGTTGATCAAACAGTGGAATTAATACAAACTGCTGATTAATGACAGGTTAACCATGTGGCAATATAATCTTGGCCAAGTGGGGAGTTGGCCATTCAGCCCTTTGAACCTGCTCCATCACTCAATAAAAACATGGCTGATATGGTTATGCTCTCAATTCCATTTTAATTCCCATAAGGACTTCGGAACAGGAGTAGGCTATTCAGCCCAGGCTTGCATTGTTTGTGAAGAGAATTCCTTTACGGATATGTGTAATAAAATCAATATGCAAACATTATCATTTTTTTAAGCATCTGCCTTCATCCGGAAGCCAAAAGATCACGTCAGGCCAAGTGAATATGCTTATTGAGATTGCATTCTAAACAATAGTGTGTATTGTTCTTTTTCTATTCTCATCAGAAATGCATTTGCAACGTTGGAGTTCCCAATTGGCTAGCACATTGCACAACATAGTGATTGATTGTTTGAACAATATAGAAACATTGCTACTGTTAAAAGAAATGCACTTACTTTGTTGTATCATATAATAAGTATCCTTTTAGTTTATTGATCGTCAATGCCTGTGGAAAGATGGACAGAATGAAATTTCACTGTTCATACAAGCCAAAGTGTTCTGATTGGTGTTGGTATTTTGATTATTGCTGAAAAGAAGTATTGTCCAAACATTTCATCGTTAGTTTACACCTACAGATCCAAAAAATGCCAAATTTCAAAGGATGCAACAATTTATATTGCATGACAAAAGGGTGCTGTTTGGTTGGTAAGTCAACTCCAACAGGTTTCCTGGATGTCTTCGGTCTTTCATTAATCCTTGTTTTGCTATTGATTTCAAAGGTGACTTGCACAGAGTTCATGACAAATCACTCAGAATACCTATACAAAAATATTTATCCTCCATTTGGAGCCTTCCGGGACTGAGATTTGTAACTTGCTTTGCAGAATTAACGGTAAATCACAATATCTTGCCAAGTGATTGTTCCATGTATTACTGTTCCTGCAAACATCCCACCGACCTTCCTCAGTGCCAGCCCTCCTCTCTACTTATTTCTGAACTCCCTTTCCCTTCCCCATTTCTGAGGAAGGGTAATGACCCAAAATGTCAACTTTCCTGCTTCTCTGATGCTGCCTGGCCTGCTGTGTTATCACACTGCATCACACTGTGTTATCTATTATGCAAAGCAATGTCTTTTGTACCCATTCAAATTTTTTTTTAAAGAAGCTTGTCTTACGTTCAGTCCATATTCAGTCCAGATCCACTTCAGCCAGGCAAACCACTGCAACATTCTGTTTAAGTTCACCAGGAATCAACCAAAAACCTACAAACACAAGTAAAGCATTTTTCAGAGCTTTGAAACAGGTGCTGGGAACCATTAGAAGGTCAAATGAAATAGAGCAATAGCAGATTCCTATCATCGTGAAGACTTATGGGATGGTGATCAGGGCATTGGTGAATGCAAAAGTGTTGACACTTGCACTCACAAAGAAGGCCAAAATCACCACTGACAAACTGGTGAGGCTGAGAGTCAAACAAAACAAGAAAAAGGATGCCTTTTCTTGTTTCAATCCTCTATCGAAGACATTGCACTTGGGTTGAATATGCATGATACGATATTAGTGACAAGCTTTTGCCTAGTCATTCACTCATTTCCTGTCTTTGTTGCCGTCTGTGTGAAACGGTCATTCTTTCTCTATACTTAACAGTAACTCCACTTCAGAACATTCTTCCCGTAATATCTGTAATCCACTAAAATGTTGATTCCAGATTAAAACAAAGTGAGGAATCAGTCTAATGGGTTTTGTTCTTTTTCACTCTGTGACAAAGTTTGCCCATCTACTGGTTATGTTGAGAAGCTGTTGTGTGATCACTCATTGTAATTTATTTTGATGACATACAAAAGTTACTAAACCACCATAAAATAGGTAACTGCTGGAAAAGTGAGAACTGGCACAATGTGATTGTGAATCACATCTGCCAGAATCTTGGGCAGGAGTAAGGTGACATGGGATAATAGCCATTTGCCTTTTCATGTCTGGTGAAAGAATTAGAATTAAAATCTTCTACATCACTGATGTCTCAGATTATAAGGAATGACATGGTGAGAGTTAAATGCTAAAATAATTGATGGAAGATAGGTTTATTAGTTTATTCTTTTCAAGTCACCACAAACCCACATGCTGTAAGAGTTACACACTGACCTGAGGAGGCAGAATGTTGTTGCACTCGAGGTGCTGCTTAGCTGCTTACAAAAAGAGTGCTTTCTCTTATATGAAGATTTCCAAAGCTGAAAGATTGTCAAAAACCTTATTGATTGTCCACAAGAAGAATGCACCCAATTCTGAAATCAAAATTGTACACAAGAGTTAGGAGCAGGCAGCTTTTTGATACAGAAGTTATCACAAGTGTAGACATCAAGTGCTGTACATTACATCAATCCAATAATCTGCTACTGGGACATGGGGCACGCAAGTCCCTCTGTCTGCTTCTTTCCCTTTCCTCTGACTCCATCCTTTCTTCCAATCTCATCCTTTGTTGTTTTCAACATCCCCACAAAATGTCCCGGTCTCTGACCCTGGGCAATTTATCCCCTGGCAAGGCCCTATCTTTACTCCATTACAACCTCTACCTCCATGGATTTCCAACCTGTTACTCTGTTCAGGTTTCTATCATCTTCACCTCTGTACCTCTTCCCACTTCTGTCTGTGAACAGGTATCTTCTCCATGGAAGACAGATTCTTTCTCCTACATCCCACTCTTGCCCGGTTTAATCTCAGACTTAGAGCGTCATAGGATTTTGCTTTTGCGTGTCATGGTTTCATACCTGTGGTCCATTTGGATCTTGGCTGCACTTCTGTGATTGGGAAAGGTTGTAATTATTGAGTGGTGGAGTCACTTTGAGAGCTGACAACTTACCCAAAAAGTAACGAACTGTGCCTTTATTACAGGTGCCCAACCCTTTTTTAACATTGTTTTGCACTTGCAGTTCACCACCTGGAATCATAGAGTTAGTATGGCTCAGTAGATTCAATATATTCAGCCCAATGCTTCCATCCTGACCCTCCGCTACCTGCTGAGCTCATGATCTCTCACTCACTAAGAGGAGACTCAGAGAAGTGAGTATACAGTTCACTAAAGACAAAATTGAATCACACACACAGTCAATCTCACTGACCGCCTGAGTGGATGGGGAGGGGAAGCGTACAAACCGTTGCCCTGGAACATTTTATCTATTGAGCTATAGAATCAATTAGAGAATTAAAATACCAAATTGCTTCCCAATCAGAAAGTCCATAATTCATCATATTGAATGGCATACACGTGATAACTTGTGGCAACAACTCTTCCTGTTTTCTCCTACCATTTCTGTAAAGCTTCTGGCATTGTGTCTGGTATTTGATAGTACATAAGCCCATTCAAGATACCAAAGGTTATCATCATGAACACTTGAACTACTGAGGTCTGTGGGTTTGTGAAGGCTTTTCATGGTTCTGTCGCACATAATGTACAAGGATAAATAATATATGCTGTGACTAATTTCAACAAGGAAATATACAAACAACAACACAAACAGAAATCACTGGAAAAATTAAGCAGCATTTGTTCTGAACAAGTTCTGAAAAAGGGTCCCTGGACCTGAAATGTTCACTCTGATGCTCTCTCCACAATGCTGCCAGACCTACTGAGTTTCTCGAGCAATTTCAGCTTGTGTTTCTGTTTTCCAGCATCTACAGTTCGTTGCCTTTTTTTGTACAAATAAGAGTCCTGCCTATCACATGTTAGATTTGAAATTAATATTCTGCTTGGTTTTCTACATTGGCCACTTCCATAAGTGGTCCTATTGGCTCCTACTACCTGGAGTGCGCCAATAGGTTGTTAAATACATATATAGATTGAAATTAGATAACACAGCCCAAAGATGTAACAGAAAACCCTTACTGAATTCTGTCAGGTGAATCCTTTCAACAGCTGGAGGGGGAGAAATATTCTCTGAAGATCATTAGTTTGTTTTACAAGTGCACAAGAATGATCAGTATTTAATTTTCACGCTGACAACAATCAATTTCCACACTCCCTAATGAAGATCACTAAAATCACAACTTCTTTAATGAATATGTTACACGCGCTTGTTCGCCAGCCCTGGCTGCCTTGCAGCTGGATAATTTCACAGCCATTTCAAAGTGATGTTTAGGCCAGACCAGGAGACAATGGCAGATTTCCTTCCCTAAAAGGACATAAATTAACCAGGTGGGATTTATTTTCAAAGAATTAGTGATTGTTTCAGGGCACGTTTGTTGAGACTAGCTTTAAATTCTATTTATTTTCCATCAGCTGCTATTGTGGGACTTCACCCTATGCCTTTAGACCATTAGTTTAGATTATTAATCTAGTGACATTACCGTCATGCCACCACCATCTCTGTTCCTGTAGTTCTGGCTCAATCCTTGACTCCAGACACTGGGTCTCAGATTTTAAACTGCATCAGACCATTTCCTCTCCGGAGAGGACACTGTTCATCCTCTGTTCCTCAGAAAGATAGGGAGTAACTGACGGAAACTTCTCTGTTGCCCATCTTCAGAATCTGGGTTGAAAGGGAGGAGTTGCAGCTGCTCCTATAAGTCAATGTGTGAGCAGGAGGCTCTTTGATATCAGTCTCAGCACAGAGACAACCCGATACCAGTTGGCGCTTATGAGTCACACAAACCTCCACCTGCATTCAGACTCTGAAGCTTCCTCCGCACTAAGTGGAGGGGAGTCACCCACGGTTCCAGCTGAGCATTCTGGTTGTTCTGAGGGGCTGGGTATTTTTTGCTCCTAGCCTGTTTGCAAGGTGATGGCTTTCAGGTGTTTTGCATGTTTGTTCTTCACCGTATCACTTACCCAAACTTTGTAAGTAACGGGATCTGACCTGATGAAAATCTCATAATAAAAACCAAAAGAACTGTGGATGCTGTAAATCAGGAACAAAAACAAAGTTGCTGGAAAAGCTCAGCAGGTCTGACAGCATCTGTGAAGGAGAAAACAGAGTTAATGTTTAGGGTCCGGTGACCCTTCCTCAGAACTCCTGAGGAAAGGTCGCTGGACCCGAAATGTTAACACTGTTTTCTCCGTTACTGATGCTGCCAGACCTGCTGAGTTTTTCCAGCAACTTTGTTTTTGCTCATGTAAACCTCACCTTGGAGCCATACAGGGCCATTTTCATGGTTCTGGTACCAAACTTCATCCCCTGAATTAAGCTGTCTCTCTTACTTACAGGAGGCCTCTGGTTGGCATTGGTGCTCCTGCTGCCATTTCACCCTCCACCCCCGCCAACCCTTTCCATATTAAGCAGATGTTCACCTGCACATCTGCCAATGTAGTATACTGTATCCACTGTACCCAGTGTGGCTTCCTCTACATTGGGGAAACCAAGCGGAGGCTTGGGGACCGCTTTGCAGAACACCTCCGCTCGGTTCGCAATAAACAACTGCACCTTCCAGTCGCGAACCATTTTAACTCCCCTTCCCATTCTTTAGACGACATGTCCATCCTGGGCCTCCCGCAGTGCCACAATGATGCCACCCGAAGGTTGCAGGAACAGCAACTTATATTCCGCTTGGGAACCCTGCAGCCTAATGGTATCAATGTGGACTTCACAAGTTTCAAAATCTCCCCCTGCATCCCAAAACCTGCCCAGCTCGTCCCCCCACCTCCCTAACCTGTTCTTCTTCTCACCTATCCCCTCCTCCCACCTCAAGCCACACCTCCATTTCCCACATACCAACCTCATCCCGCCTCCTTGACCTGTCTGTCCTCCCCAGACTGACCTATCCCCTCCCCACCTCCCCACCTATACTCTCCTCTCCACCTATCTTCTCCTCTATCGATCTTCGGTCCGCCTCCCCCTCTCTCCCTATTTATCTCAGAAATCTCTCCCCACCCCCCTCTCTGATGAAGGGTCTAGGCCCGAAACTTCAGCTTTTGTGCTCCTGAGATTCTTCAGCATCTGCAGTTCCCATTATCTACCCCCCAAAACCTTCTGGGTCTGGAAATATCAGGTTTAACCCGGTGTGGAGTATTCTCCCAATCAGCAACTCTGCTGGAGCTATTACTGCTGTTTCATGGAAGGGTGGTCCTATAACCAAACAGGATCCGGGACCATTTGGTCTCAATTGATGCTGTAGGCTGTTTCTTTAAGCCTGCTTTCAATATTTGGACCGTTCTTTTCGTGAGCCCATTGGACAATGGATGGAATGGAGCTGTCCTTATGTGCCAAATGTCATTGGACTCTAGGAAATACTCAAATTCCCTGCTGGGAAATTACGTCCCATTGTCCATGACCAATACTTCTGGGAGTCCATGCATCGCGAACAATGTTCGCAGCTTCTCAATCGTCGTCCCTGAGTTTGCTGAATGAACCTAATGCACCTCCAATCTCTTTGAATGGGCATCCACAATGACCAGGAACACAGAGCCCATGAAAGCAGAGTCAACATGCAACTGAGTCCAGGGTTTACACGGCCATTCCCACAAATGTGGGGGTGCTGCTGGTGGCAGTTTTTATCCTTGTTGTCACCCTGGGTACAGCCCCACCAATGTGGCTATGTCAGCATCCAACCCTGGCCACCAAACGCAGCTTCTTGCCAGCATTTTCATCTTGAAAACCCCTGGATGACCCTGGTAGAGTTCGACCAGTATCTGGCAGCGACCTTTACTCGGGACAATTACCCCAACTCCCCACAGAATTAAGCTGTCCTCTACGGTGATATGGTCTCACCGGGTCCAAAAAGGTTTTAATCCTGGTTGCGAGGACCCTTCTGTTCCCCCATTACCAGCATTCTTCGGCAGCAGTGAAATGAATCAAGCTTCCAATGATGCCAGAAATGTTTGCCCCCAACTCCAAGGTGACAGTTACATACAAATGTTTTTCAGGAATGCCCTGTTTTTTCTCCCATTGCCAGTGAAATAACTGACAGGAGCCAGTGTCCCATCACCAAGTCCCCCTTTGTTTATTAGTACACTGTACACCAGCTGTAGCCAGCCAGCTTGGAGTCAGTCCTCAGTCGAGGAGATTCTAATCTGTTGGTTATATTGGTCAGCCAGGGCTTTCCTGATTGGCCAGGATAACAACCCCAATCAAGAACCTCGTAGTCAATGAAGTCAACCTGGTTCTAATCACTACAAGGGGCATTGCATTTGTTTGGTTGCTGACTGAAGAAAACAGAAAGAAAAAATTCAAGACCAATACCAAGAACTCTTCAATGTATTCAATGATTTGATCAGATCTTTTGGCTCATTCATCAAAGGACTGTGTGGATTTTGGTCCAACGACCTGGATATTTGAGAATCCTTACCACAAAGTTGCATTTACCTCATGCTGATGTCACAGTTACAATCTTGAGAGGGAGATATGAAACAGTTGCCTTCAAAATTCAAATTTCAAACAAGGCTGTGGGGATAGCTCCCATGCAGTTTACCATCCACCTGACAGTGGCTATAAGGAAGGCCATAATACATAGGATATGATATATCTCGAAGAACAACTAATGTGAGTATTAGTTACTACCTAGATAGAAAACTCTTTAACCTCAGTCGTCTCTATGTCAAAACTGAACTGATCACCTTAACTATGGATGGGCAGTGATTGGGGATGACTGTAGTATTATTGCCTACTGTACAAAATTTTCAAGCCACACTTAATCTCTTTAAATCTGCTTAAAAAAAACTTGGTCTGTGCTTGAACATTACTAATTCAAAACTCATGTCAGTTGTGTTCAGACAAATATTGCTACTCTCTTACATGTTGAATGAGAGATTCTGCAAAATAGTGAGCACATTCATAGTTTATCAGTACCCCTCTCTGTAGGACAGCAATGACGAGGAAATTCAACACGCGATCAGCTGTGCTAGCTCAGCCTTTGAAAAACTTACAGTAGTCAGTGTTTGACAACAAAGACCTCCACAAGACCTCCTTTGAAAGAAACATAATGTACAGAGCAGTTGTCACCACTATGCTGCTGTTACTGCAGTGAGATGTGGACTGTGCATCAGTGACACAAGACAGCAACAGAAATTCGATCAACAATATCTCCACTACATTTGGACTCAAATGGTTGCTATTACCTGTTGAATTTAATTATCACCCTTATCAAGAAGCACACAAAGAGGTTTGCACCTACCTGATACCAGAAAGAAGTTGCATATGTATGTTTTATTTGCATTGAAAACTTTGGAGCATTTAGCATGAACCAGGACTTGAGTTTGTCATTGATTTAGTTGAGGGGTGGCACGGTGGCTCAGTGGTAAGCACTGCTGCCTCACACCACCAGGGTCCTGGGTTCGATTCCCCTTTGGGCAACTGCCTGTGTGGAGTTTGCACGTTCTCCTTGTGTCTACATGGGTTTCCTCCCACAGTCCAAAGACATGCAGGCCAGCTAAATTGTCCATAGTGTTCAAGGGTGTGCAGATTAGGTTGTTTTGGGGAATGGGTCTGTGTGGGATGCTCTGAGGGTCAGTGTGGACTTGTTGGACTGAAGGGCCTGTTTCCATACTGTAGGGATTTTATGCATGAAATAATGCTTAGACTGCTGAAAATGATGGGCCAACACATTCTTTTCTGTGATAATGGGAATTGCAGATGCTGGAGAATCCAAGATAACAAAATGTGAGGCTGGATGAACACAGCAGGCCCAGCGGCATCTCAGGAGCTCTCTGATGAAGGGTCTAGGCCCAAAACGTCAGCTTTTGTGCTCCTGAGATGCTGCTGGGCCTTCTGTGTTCATCCAGCTTCACATTTTATTATCTTGGATTCTTTTCTGTGCTGGGATCCATGGCTTGGTGAGAAGTGGTCACAACCTACTCAACAAAAAATAAAAATATTTAGATATTACAGTGACTGCGCTATTAGTAATGATGACAAGCAAACTTCCATACGCTGACTGCCCTTGATTTGATTTGAGATTGGAACTTGGGCCCACAGAGCATTAGCTTTGAGCTCTAGATTACTTGTCCGGTGACATTACCATTACACACTACACCAGGGTTCCCCAAACCTGCACCTCAAAATTAAATTAGATGCCATGTTAAAACATATAACTGCAAGACAATCATCAATAAAGTCTGATCATCAATGACACGTAGATTTGGAGTTTCAAGGGATGATGTTTCATTGATAACATCCAGGAAGAATTCGGGAGGGGGGGTGGTTGTTGTCAGGATGAACAATTTGCCAACATTAATACAGCAACAGCACAGAATGGGAAAGCCATATGAACATTTGTGCAGAAGCAAGACACAGCAGGTGCTGGAAATCTAAAATGAAATGACAGAAAATATTAGAAATGCACCACCAGAGAGAAAAACAGCATTAATGATTCGATTCAATAGTCTTTCATTACGAACTTAACAACTGTAGATAACAAAAGTTTTAAGCAAGTACAGGGGAAAGAAAGGGCTGGGGTGAAAGCAAAAGTGAAAAGCTGTGATAGGGTGAAAGGTGAATTGATAAGTAGTGATTTTACAGGTCTGACGCTCAAATCCACTTCTACCTCGAGTTGGTTTTTCTGTTGGTTCTTTCGAGGAACCTTGTGCTGGCCTCCTAGAATAGATAGTCAGCTGACTACTTCAAAGGATTAATCAATCCCTGTCTTTCACTAAATTTAGCAAAATTAATTAAGTATCACAAACATGAAATCCTCATTTTAGCAGTGAGTGTAACTACTCAGATCTAACTGAACAGAAAGATTCTTTAGTAGAATCAATAGATTGCGGTGGTCATTTAGGTTTCTGCATAAGGCAGCCACTATCCTGATTTTTATATCATATTTCAAGGCTCATAAACGAAGAAATAAATCCAGATGTATCGAGAGTAGATTCACTGTAATCGTGCTAATGCCGCAACCAAGATTGCATTTACTGAAGTGACATTTTACAGAACTGCCCTTTTAAACTCATAGGTGTATGGAACACAAAAGAAGGCCATTCAGCCCTTCGTGTCACTACTAGTCAACAAAGGTTTGATCTCACTAAAATAAACGAAGAACTGCTGATGCTGAAAATTAGGAACAGAAACAAAATGTTGGGAAATGCAGCAGGTGAAGCAGCATCTATGGAGAGAGCCCAGTGACTCCTCAGCAGAACCCTCCACAGATGCTGCCAGACCTGCTGAGTTTCTCCAGTATTTTGGTGTTGCTTTGACTAAACTAATCCCATTTTTCAGTTTTTGACCCATGAGCCCTGGAGACTATGGCAATTTAAGTGTATGACTAAATACTGTTTAAACTTTAACAAGTGTGTTTGACTGAGGCTGTCTTTCAGGCAGTGAGTTTCAGATTTCCCATTAGCTCCAGGGTGAAAACCATTCTCCCCAACTCTCCTCTCAACATCCCCCTCTAACCTATTGCCTTTGTCCGAAACAAGGAATTGGGTTTAATGGTCCAGATTTTCTGATGGCCAGGCAATAGTTTCTGCAGATGAGAATTGTACACAGCGGTCCTGTGGATTCCCTGACGTAACAGTTTCTGAACAAATTCCTCACAATTTGAAGATTCTGATAAGTAATTCCCCTAAACTTAAACCTAACCCTAACCCTAACCCTAATGCTAACCCTAATCCTAACCCTAATCCTAACGCTAACCCTAACACTAACCCTAATCCTAATCCTAACCCTAATCATAATCCTAACCCTAACCCTAACGTTAACCCTAACGCTAACCCTAACCCTAACCCTAATCCTAATCCTAACATTAACCCTAATGCTAACCCTAACCCTAACGCAAAACCTAACCCTAACCCTAATACTAATCCTAAACCTAACCCTAATGCTAACCCTAAACCTAACACTAATCCTAATCCTAAACCTAACCCTAATGCTAACCCTAACCCTAACCCTTATCCTAATCCTAATCTTAACCCTAACGCTAACCCTAACCCTAACCCTAACCCTAATGCTAACCCTAACCCTAACACTAACCCTAACTCTAACCCTAACCCTAACACTAACCCTAACCCTATCCCTAACGCTAACCCTAACCCTAACCCTAACCCTAACCCTAACCCTAACCCTAACCCCAACCCTAACCCTAACCCTAACCCCAACCCGAACCCCAACCCTAACCCTAACCCTAACCCTAAACTCTACCCTAACCCTAACCCTAACCCTAACCCTTTAAATCGGAGAATTCAGTTGGTTTTGCAGCAGTTAAGTAAGTAGTTAGGCAGACAAAGTTAGTTGATTAAATACTTAGTCTAATTTCTGAGTAACTATTTAACTCAGTCCTGACTTACCGCACATACCCCCAATTTCACAGTTCCCTTATACCCCAGACCCTGACTCAACACTCCTCATGGATCCAATCCCCTGAGACTCAACAGCTCCCCTCCCCATGTGAACCTGTCACTCCCTCACTTCCTCTAGACCTGGTACCAGTCCCCAGGACACAACACCTGCCCGCCCACAAACTTCCCTGCTATTCTACCAGTTTGAACCTTCTCCTGCCCTCACCACCCAGCACTCTAACCCCATACTGTACATCTGATATCCTCCACCCAGAAATACCTACCCTAAAGATTCCATCACTTTCCTGCGCTTATTGACAAACTGTCCTCTTGTGCTGAATAAGTAGCATTTACTTGGCATTCAACCCACTTGTCACCCAACCTAGTTGGTTCCTAATCTCCTGCCACCTAAACCCCTACCCACCCAGCTCTATATTCATCTGGCATCCACTGGGATTCCTATCTCTTAAACAGCTGGCAGCTTACCCTCTCAGCACCTTCACACTCCTCTTATGTACTTATCCTTTGATAGCAGCTGTCAAAGTGACTTTCTGGGATTCTGGACCTATAAGTTTTAAATGACGACCCCTGATTTTTAATGATTGATGCCCTAGTTCCAGACTCTCCTGTTTGAGGAAACATTGTCTCCACTTCCACCCAATCAGGGAAAAGCAGGTTGTTGAAATGAAACTGGAAACATCTAGAAGTTGCGATCATTGCTGATGCCAATATTTACTCAGAGTCACTCAGATAAGTGTGAAGCAATGCAGTTTTGTTCTAACCATTACAGTAAAGATACGCTGTAGTTCTACTCTCAGTCCCATTGAGAAACTATTATGTAAGGTCATTGGGCGCAATAAAAATGCTTTCGTTATTATACTGCGAGAGAGGAAACTCCAGGAACACATGAACAGTATCAGATAGTTATTAACATCCTCTCATTCTGTGAAAACTCCTTCAAAATACACTCAATAGTCTTCACTGAGGGAAAGAGATTGATTTATTTTCCTGACATCACTTTGAAGTGATTTGAACAAACTTTAAGAGACACCTGTAACATAACAATCAGATTGAGGATACCACTTTTGGATCTTATTTGATGAATTTGACATGATGCCAGCAGGAATCCAGATCCATTGTGTTTTAATGAGGAATAGAATGTGTTGGAGGGATTTGAACTCATTGAAAACAAAAAGCAATTGTAATGTATCATCATTGTTTCAGAGACTTGACATGTTCAGACCAGAAAACTATCCTTACACCCTGTCTGGGAATGGTACAAGCCAATCCAATCTCACCTTTCACATGCATCAGCAGAATGCAGTGCATTGCAGAATGAATTCCTTCCTTATTTGTTGAAAGAAAGGATTGTGATGGTCATATGATAACATACTCTTGAAGCAGTGCATGATGGAATCAGTGGGACACTGCAGGCCAGGCAGTATCAGAGGAACAGAAAAGCTGTCAGTCTCACTTTTAAAATGAATTGAACACCACTGGAACAGTGCTAATTATTTCAACGTCACTGAGTTAAAATTTTGGAACAAAAACACTGTGAGCGTTCTTATATCCAATGGGCCACAGCAATTAGTGAAAGCAGCTTACCACCACCTTCCTAGGGGAAATTAGGGATGGAGGATAAATCCTGGTTCATTGAAAGATGCTCATGACCCAAGATTTAATAAAAATAAATTTGTTACATAATGCAATTGATACAAATTAAACTTGAGAAAAGGAGATATGTAACATCAAACCAAGAACCCTTTTAACAACGTGATCAGTGTCAATTACTGCCTGTTAGCCTCTCTGACACTGAATAATATGGTACGGATGATAGTTACTCCCACTCAAGCGTTCCTGTAGAAAAAATGAACAACTAAAAATGCAGATAATAAGGTGTAGAGCTGGATGAACACAGCAGGCCAGACAGCATCAGAGGAGCAGGAAAGCTGAAGTTTTGGGTCTGGACCCTTCTTCAGAAGGGGCCTTCTTTTTCTGAAGAAAGATCCCTACCCGAAATGTCAGCCTTCCTGCTCCTCTGATCCTGCCTTGCCTGCTGTGTTCATCCAACTGTACACCTTGTTATCTCAGACTCCATTATCGGCAGTTCTTACTATACCTGAGTGAGCTTTAACTAAAAATGCAGAGTCTCTTTGGTAAAATTCATTTCAGGGTTAGACCGGTGACCTGGGCTTCATTCCAGCCATGGGTAACTGTCTGTGTGGAATTTGCAAATCCTCCTTGTGTCTGTGTCGGCTTCCTCCGGGTGCTCCGGTTTCCTCCCACAGTCCAAAGATGTGTAGGTTAAGTGGATTGGCCATGGGAAATTGCCCATAATGCCAAGGGCCTGTGCCGGCTATGTGGGTTAGCCATGGGAAATGCAGGGATAAGGTGTGGGATGGGGCTGGGGATGAATCTGGGTGGGATGCTCTTTGAAGGGTCTGTGCGCACTTGATGGGCCAAATTGCTTGTTTCTGCACTGTAGAGACTCTATGATTTGCCCATCCCTAATTGCCCTTGGCTCAGAAGGCAGCTTTGAATCAACACATTGTTGGTCTGGGATGGTTGTACACCCAGACGAGTTTTTACTGAAATTGACAATGGTTTCGTACTCACCTTTAGCTTTTTAAGGCCAGATTTTTATTGAATACAAATGCTAACAACTGACAACTTGGTATCCAACTCCATCCGAACTTGTCCTCACCCTCAATAACTTCTACGTCAATTCCTCCCACTTCCTACAGATAAAGCGGTGGCCATGGGTACCAACATGGCGCAAAGCTATGCCTGCCTCTTTGTAGGATATATGGAACAGTCCCTCTTCTGAAGCTACACTGGCCCTAAACCCCACCTCTTCCTCCATTACATTTTGGCTGTTTCGGCGCTGCCTCATGCTCCCATGAGGAGCTCGAACAGTTCATCCACTTCACTAACACCTCCGACCCAACCTTAAGTTCACCTGGACTATCTCTAACACCTCCCTCACCTCTTGGACCTCTGTCGATCTCTGACATCCACCTGGAAACCGATATCCATTTTAAGCCTACCAACTCCCACAACTACCTAGAATACTCCTCAACTCACCTACCTTCCTGTAAAAAGGCCATCCCCTTTCCCCAATTCCTTTGCCTCCGCTGCATTTGCTCCCGAGATGAGGCATTCCACCCCATGCCAGATGTCCTCTTTTTTCAAGGACTGCAACTTCCCCTCCACAGTAGTCGAAAATGTCCTTGACCGTGTCTCCCGCATTTCCCCAACTCATCCCTTACACCCCGTCTCTGCATTAACTGCCAAAAGAGAATCCCCCTCTTCCTCACATACAACCCCACCAACCTCCAAATCCAATGCATCATCCTCCAACACTTCTGCCATCTGCAATCTGACCCCACCACCAAAGACATTTTTCCCTCTCCACCCTTCACTGCTTTCCAGAGGGATCACCCTCTGCATGATTCCCTTGTCCACTCCACACTCCCCTCCAACCCCCCACACTGACACTTTCCCCTGCAACCGTAGGAAGTGCTACACCTGCCCCTACCCCTCCCCCCTCACCCCCATCCCAGGCTCTAAGAAGACCTTCCATATCAAACAGATGTTCACCTGCGCATCTGCCAATGTAGTAAACTGCATCTCCTGTTCCCGTTGTGGTCTCCTCTACATCGGGGAAACCAAGCGGAGGCTTGGGGACTGCTCTGCAGAACACCTATGCTCAATTCGCAACAAACAACTGCGCCTCCCAGTCGCAAACCATTTCAACTCCTCCCCCACTCCTCGGACGACATGTCCATCCTGGGCCTCCTGCATTGCCATGATGACGCCACCCAAAAGATGCAGGAACTGCATCTCATATTTTGCTTGGGAACCCTGCAGCCCAAGGGTATCAATGTGGACTTCACAAGCTTCAAAGTCTCCCCTCCCCTGACTGCATCCCAAAACCAGCCCAGCCATTCCCCCCTCCCTAACCATTCCTCCCACTTCAAGCCCCACCCCCATCTCCTACCGACTAACGTCATCCCGCCTCCTTGACCTGTCCGTCCTCCCTGGACTGACCTATCGCCTCCCTAACTCCCCACCTGCACTCACCTTCACTGGCTCTAACCCTGTCTCTTTGACCTGTCTGTCTCCTCTCCACCTATCTTCTCCTCTATCCATCTTATATCCACCTCCCCCATCTCCCTATTTATTTCAAAACCCCCTTCTCCTCCCCCATTTCTGAAGAAGGGTCTCGACCCAAAACATCAACTTTCCTGCTCCTCTGATGCTGCTTGGCCTGCTGTGTTCATCCAGCTTCACCTCGTGTTATCTCAGATTCTCCAGCATCAGCAGTTCCTCCTATCTCTCCAACTCCATCGCCTGATTTGGGTCTCTGGATTACTAGTTAGAGTTTGCGAATGCTGTTAATTCCTAAACTGGATGGATCCATAGATTCTGCATCAATTACTACAAAGTAAATCTAATAATGCATACAGGTTCATAAATAATTCTTGGTTCAAAGGTTGTATGGTTAGGGCTAACAGTACTTTATTTCTTTCGAAGATTGAACTAGTGAAGGGATGTTGGCAGGTACTATTAACATCAAGGGCTAAAGAGCTACCCACCATTTTATACCAAATTAGTGATATTAATGTTAATTAGTGCTGTTCAGAAAATGTCCCAGGTACATTCCAAAGACTTAGGAATCAACTTGTGGCTAAAGTGCCTAAATGTGTAGGTTATTTACTTGCTTTGTAATATACAGTAACACCTGGAGGGGCTGTTATGGTTCAGAAACAAAAGGCAGCATCTGTGGAGATAAATCAGAGTTTACATTTTGGTCGAGTGACCCTTCCTTAGTGTTGTGATAGTGTCCCTGTGTCTGGGCCAAAAGGCCTGGATTCAAGTCCCACCTGCTCCTGCATATCAGGGCAAATTGGTTAGAAACATCTACTGTAATCCCTGGGAAGAACATATAAAACAACTAGAAGACCTGTTCAAGTAACAAGAGTTATCTGGTTTAGTAATAAATCTCACCAACAGCGCATTTGAAAATGGAGGATAACTTACTGAGGACACGTTGTAGGTAAAGACCATTTATTGTCAAGAACAGAGAAACAGAAGCCTCTGATCAAGTTCTCTGTTCCAAAAACTACATTGGAGCTTGTGAAATTTTTGGAAATGTGTGTATTTCATTGGAAATTAGTGCCTAATTTCATGACAACTTTTAACAGGTTTTGTATTATGAAAATGGGGAAGTGCAGTGCATTGATCAACTCAATTGCTTTCCAAATTATCAACCAAAATTCATTTGCTGGTCATCATACTTTACAAATATTCAGGCATCAATTTGGACAGCTGGCTTGTGATGGAGAGTGATGCCAAGAATGTGGGATCAATTCCTGCACCACTCCCCTCACCTGAGGCCTGGTGATCCTCAGGCGAAACCACCACCAGGTGTCCCTCTCTAATGAGAAAACAGCCCTACGATCCACTAAAGGTGACGTTACTATAAAGTTAACTGAAGTTTAAATAACCTTTGAGAAGCTGAATACAATTTCAGTAAATGAACCAGCATTGGCATCCCCTGACTTTCTGAATTGCAACAGATGCTAGTGGCTTGGGGATAGGTGCAGTCATGTTACAAGCTAATGAATTTGGAATGGAGAAGCCAGTACAGTACTTGTTCAGGGAATTAAATCAATAACAAAAGATGTACTACTCCACAATAGATGAGGAGACTTTGGGGTAATTGTTGGCTCTTCAACATTTTGAAGCTTCTGTCAGGCACAGTTGCAAGGAAAACTCATATATATGGACGAAAATCTGTTAGCTTTTGTAGGGAGATATTAGATTCAAATTCTGACATTGTTCTGATAGAGTTCATTGAATCAACCATTCAATGTAAAAAAAAAGGTTCATGTTGCTGGAAAAGATAATGTAGGTGTCATCATATCATCAAGAATTTAATTGTCCTGAATTAATTTAATAATTTGGAAAGAAGATGACAAGATTAAGTCCTGCATAAGAAATGAATGCTTTTTTGTGTTGTATTGTAAATATGTTGTGTTTACCTGATAAAGAAATGAATATAAAAGCAGCATTTCATTATCGTTAACGGTGGAGGAATGAAAGAGATTTTTATTGTTGGGATGATCATCAGAAATGGAAGTTGGATTACTAATATTGGAATACCAGGAAAGGTTTGCAGCTAGAAAATTAAGTGTTACATATTATTGAGCTGCACAATGCCATGTTGAATTTTGGAAAGAGTCGGAGGAAGAAATTGAATCTGAGCAGCACTGAGAATCTTTACAGTTAAGGAAATTCTGCGATAGCAGCCCTCTGATTGGTTGAACTGAAAAGCTATAAGTGCTACAAGCAGCAGAGTGGAAGAAGCAAGTGGAAGATCCTACAGACAGAAAGCACCCTTCCTTCTCACCACCGCACTGGGGTAGACAGAAAACGGTAGAGAAAGCCTAAAAATAGGAATTCACGTGTTAAAAGATGAAAGTGCTCTTGGTCAACCATTGAATCAAAGAATGACCACCATTGTATAAGCAAGAATTTTTTTTTTGAAAAGCAGTTTGAGGAAAATAACTTTCCACCTAGTGGTCTGGACTTCTGATCTTCAGAATTTTGTTAAACCTGCCTATATTCCTTTTCCACCCATAGTACATGTAGTAATCTGTTTGCTTTTTGTTTGTCTTAAGCATAATTGTGTGTCTGTGTATGTTTGGGGTTTTCAAGGGGTAGATTTCAATTTGTATAATTTTTCACTGTTTCTTGTTAAAGTTAAGTGTGTTACAAAAATTAGTTTTTATTCCAGTTACCGACAAAATCTGGTGTGTCTTGTTTTTGTCCTCAGTAGCAGTCACACAGGCAAATTGGCCATTTTGCTGTTCTCATTGAGATTTATACATTTAAAAACAGCTCATGGAACAGTGGGTCACTATTATAGGCACTTTCTTCCCAGTTAAATCATGTCCACATCTACCTTCTTTGAGAATCTGTCCATTTCATTAAATTACAGCTTCTGAGCTCCAACAGATAAAAGCTGAGTCAGTCTAACCTTTTCTCAATAACTTGCCCATTTCAGGGATTAGTCTGGTCAGCCTTCTCTGAACTGCTTTCAACACATTTCCATCCTTCCTTAAATAAAGTGGCTGATGCAGTACACAATACCCTGGGTGGGGTCTTCCCAGGGCTCTGTGTGATTGAAACACAATCCTCACTACTTTTGTATTCAATTTCCCTTATTATAACATTCTATTTGTGTCGCCAATTACTTATTATAACCTCTTGTGATTCAGGCAGGAGGACACTCAAATCCCTCTACATCTCAGACCTTTGCAATCTCTCATTAGTTACATCATATATTTCTTTTTAATTTTTCCTAAAATAGGTGAGTTCACATTTTCCACATCATTGTCTATTTGCCAGATTTTTGCCCACTCACTTATCCTAACTCTCACTTTTGTATTTTCCTAATGTCCTGTTCATAACCTACTTTCCCACCTATCACTGTGTCATCAAAAAATTTGGCAACCTTCTGTCCCATTATTGAAGTCATTTCTATAAATTGTGAACAGTTGAGATCGCAGCACTGATCTGTATTGTGAAGCAGTACTCATTACATTTTGCAAACCTGAAAAAGAGTCATTTATGTCTCCTACATAAAGATAACACAGTGAGGAGCTGGATGAACACAGCAGGCCAGGCAGCATCTGAGGAGCAGAAAAACTGATGTTTCGGGTCAAGACCCTTCTCCTGTTGCTTTCCAGCCAACTATCTCAGCATGTCAGCCCGGACACCCATTAGCTTTTATTTTCTGCAATAATAATTGATGCGGCATTTTATCAAATATTTTGTGGAAATCCCAACAGTTACCCTCTATTCAGAGGACCTGTTACTTCGGGAACAAAAACAAAGTTGCTGGAAAAGCTCAGCAGGTCTGGCAGCACCTGTGGAGGAGAAAACAGAATTAATGTTTTGGGTCCAGTCACCCTTCCTCAGAACTTCTTTTGGTTCTTGACCTGCTACTTCCTTGTACGATTCTAATATTTTGGCTAAACCTGACTTCCGTTTCACAAAACCATGTTGACAGTGTCTGATCACCTTAAATTCATTTAAATGTTCTGATATAACTTCTTTCATAATAACTTCTCATTTCTTCATGCTAGCAAGGCGGTGCTTCTATTTACCTCAATACTTGCTGCAGCAGAGAGCATTTTGAAAATATTGTTAGACCAGGTAACGAACTAAACACCTGAAATAAAAACAGAAAGTAGTCGAGATGCTCTGCAGCTCAGGCAGGTCTGTGGAGAGCAAGAACATGCAATCATTTCTCACTTCCATTTACATCTAAGAGGTTTTCAGGATGCCCTGGCTCCTCAGAGTGTCCAATTACTTCATGTGTGTAGAACCTCATTCAATATCTTTTTGGCAGTGGCCCAGGCAGGTTTAGGAGAGTTTGTACGTTCCCTGTGGATGGAGAGAACAATGGCATTTCAGGCCATTACTCTTGAGCAGTAATCTGTGTTTTTACCTTTCAAGAAAGATGAATTGGTTCACAACCAACAGCTGGTCAAGTATCACAGAATGTAGCCAAAGGAACTCCTGAAACCAGGAAAATATCCCCTTCAGTGCAATAGTCTCTTCTTTAAATGATAAAGTGTAATATCATTTTAGACATGATTGTAACGAAGTTTGCATTGTTTAATTTCATAAATAAGTGTTTGCGATTGCATCCCTCTTTCTCTCTCTCTCCTCTTTTAAGGTCCTCTTTGACATAACAATTATCTAAATATCTCCCCCTGCCGTGACTTAGCGCCAGGTTTTATTTGGCAAAGTCGTTGTGAAGTTAGTTGGGACTTTCATTAAGACTGCCGGATTAACTACAAATTGTTCCATTTTAAGACCTGTAAATTAAGTTTGATTTTGAATATGTTGACAACTGGAGATTTAAATTTATTGCAACAAATGCGCAAGGCTTCTGGAACTTCATCTGATGGAATTTCAGTGGCTTATGAGGACAACACCCTCGATTTAATCATGAATATATAAAAGCTCTGCAATACAAAATATTTCCACAGAGTGGCGCCTGTGGACCGCTCTTCCAGGGATTGCCAGGGCAGCATTAATTTCAACTGTTGAGCAACTCAAAATCAAGAGTTTCTCCGGGCAGGCTCATGATGATACACGCATCTGAACTATTCAAATAGCCATTTAATTTCACAGTGTTTTCCGTTTGGCTGAAATGGCACCTAGATTACACTATCTATTGCATAATATTCTGTTTCTATGAATTTACAAAGATTGTAGCCTGTAATGGTAAATTACACAGAAAACTTGCTCAGATACTGAATTGCCTGAAATGTCTGCTTTTTAATGTTGCACACTTGGTATTTAG